>NW_005354673.1:3371993-3461140 GCF_000412655.1 Myotis brandtii
ACATAGTTGCTTAGAGTTGCAGCTGAGAGGCCGGCAACTCAGGCGGGGAACGTTGGAGTACGCTGTCACTGGAGCAAGCAAGCCTCCCTGCTCGCTTCAGTGCATGGCTGCCGGCCGCCATCTTGGCTGACAGTTAATTTGCATAAGGATATGCTGATTAGCCAATGGGAAGGGTAGCGGTCGTACGCTAATTACCATGTTTCTCTTTTATTAGTGTAGATAAAACCCTAATATGCAAATAGACCAAATGGCAGAACAACCGAACAACCAAACAACTGGTCGCTATGATGTGCGCTGACCACCAGGGGGAGCACATGGAACGTGGAGGGCATCAGCAGCAGGTGGCAGAGCGAACATGGTGGGCGTTGGCCGTGGCGGGATGGTGGAGCAGGTGAGTGGGGGCACCAGACCAAGGCAAGGTGCAGGTCCCTGTCATCAGGGCAAGCCTCTGGTGGTTACTGAAAATTCTTTGCTCCTGTGGGCTGCAGTCCTGCCCGGTGCTCGCACTTGCTGCCAGCACCAGCCCCACTCACACCCACTGCCAGCACTGGAGCCACCGCTTGCACCCCCAATCACTTGGCACTGTCAGCGGGTGTGAGCAGCAGCTGCCAGCCCTGATCGCCCCTCAGTGCTTCTCCACCTCCCCCTGCTCCTGAGGGGTGATCGGGGCAGCAGCTGCCCCTCACACCCGCTGACGGTGCCGGCCCTGCTCGCACCTGCTGCTGGAGCTGGCCCCAATTGCTCTGTGTCATAAGTGGGTGCGAGCACGGCCAGCACCATCAGCATGTGGGAGTGGCAGTGGTGGGATTGGGGCTGCAGGCAGAGAGGGGACCTAGGGCCATGGTGGGAGGGTCCAGGTAGGGGCATGGAGGATGGGCCAAGACCCACTCCTATGACCACCACAGCCTCACGGCCCACAGTTCCTTTCAAGGTGCACAAATTTGTTCACTGGGTTCCTAGTGTTTATATTATGCATATCAGATATGTCTATAACTACATATTTATATATGAACTATAGGCCTGGTTCACAAAATTCGTGCATGGGAGTGGGGGTCCCCTCAGCCCATCCTGCACCTTCTCCAATTCAGGACCACTCAGGGGATTGGGCCTAAACTGGCAGTTGAACATCCCTCTCACAATCTGGAACCGCTGGCTCCTAACTGCTCACCTGCCTGCCTGCCTGATCTCCCTTAACTGCCCCCCATGCCAGCCTGGTCGCCCCCCACTGCTCCCTCTGACAGCTTGTAGCCCCCAACTGCCCCCCTCTGCCTGCCTGGTCATCCCCAACTGCCCCCCCACTGGCCTGGTTGCCCCAACTGCCCCTCTGCTGGCCTGGTCGCCCCCAACTGCCCCCCTTGCCAGCCTGATCACCCCACGCAGCCTGCTGTTCAGTGGTTTGGTCATCCCTCACTAACCCCCTGCCAGCCTTGTCGCCCCAGGCAGCCTGCTGGCCATTTCTGTTACTGTGAAGGTGTCCCAGACAATTTGCATATTCCTCTATTATGAGTATAGATATAAATTATACCATTTCTAATTATAAATATATAATTAAATAGTATTTTTTTTCTGAGAATCTACCAAACATCACACACTTTATGTATATTATCTCAAATGTTTACAATACATCAAGCTATGTTATTGTTACTTCCTTTGAAGACCTGGGAAAATGAAAGCTCAGAAAGGCAACTTTACAGAATGCAGGAATAATTATCCTGAGATCACCAAGTTAGTCGGCGGCAGATCAGAATTTGAATGGAGGTTTGTTTGTCCCATTATACCTTTCTTTATAATTAAACCCTAAAGAATTGTGTTCCAAATCATGTGCTGAGGATCCTAATAAAGGATGTTCTTAATGCAGAGGATCAGCAGCAAAGAAGACAGACAGTGTTGCCTTTGATCTATACTGTGTTAGGTATTTTTGTTTTCATAAGTTTTGAGTTTTGTTGACAATGACATTACTTCCCTTCCACCCTTAAACCAGCACCTTCCAGCAGCCCTGCCATCACCAACCTTCATTCCCTTGCACTAAAGTTGATTTATAAAATTACCTTCATTCCCTTGCACTAAAGTTGATTTATAAAATTACCCAGCAGGGGCAGAATTGTGGACAGCACGAAGGCTATTCCACAGGCATTGAGACCCAGTTCAAATGCTATTTTTGCACAAACTTCTCTGACTTAGCCCAATGATTGACCCTCTTTCTTCTGAGAAACCATAACACTAGAGCAATCCTATGTTTGAGCACTTAATAATTACTATTATTAGTAAGTGCTTATTGAGCATTTACTATGTGCCAGACACTATTTTAAGTGCTCTTTACACATTATCCCATTTTACCCTCACAACAATCCTATGAGATAAATAGTATCGTTACCCTGATATTTCAGCTGAGGAAACTGGATTGATACTGATTACTTGTCTGCTCCTTTACCCTACTATTTGTTTATTGAGACTATGTCTTACCCGTCTCTTTCCATCAAGCACCCATTTATTTTTTCTTTATTTTAAATATGTTTTTATTGATTTCAGAGAGAGGAAGGGGGAGGGAGAGAAGGATAGAAACATCAATGATGAGAGAGAACCATTGATCAGCTGTCTCCTGCACGTCCCCTACTAGGAATAAAGCCCGAAACCTGAGTGTGTGCCCTGACTGGGGAATTGTACCATGACCTCCAGGTTCATGGGTCAATGCTCAACCACTGAGCAACACCAGCCCAGGCAGCATCCATTTCTTGATACCACCAAAGGGCTAGATGCTGACAGATATTACCCTACTTATCTTTACAAAAATATTTGGTCATCACTAATCTAAGTTTCATTTTACAAATGAGGAAACTGAGCTTCAGAGAGACTAGAAAGCTTTCTCAGAGGCAGAGTCACAGCTGTTAAGAAGAGCTGCTATTCAAATCTATGCTCTTCCATGCCTTTACCCAACTCTATCCCTCATGTTGGTATATAACTAATCCTTTTGAACTTTACAAAATGCAGGAATAAAATGAATGAGTAGTACATTTTGCACTACGTGGCAAGCTCAGGGAGGTGTGTTTTATGCTGGAAAAGAATTAGGAGTCATTAACTCATCGAGACTTCCTGAGAAGACAGGCTCAGCCCAGCATGGACAATGATGCACTTATACCAAACAAACAGACATTTGGGAATCACTACCCATTAGTTGTTCAGTGATTAAGAGAACGGTCTTTGTAGTAAGAGAGATCCGAGTTTGAATCCCTGCTCCCACTTTCTCTCTGCAGAACCTGAGGTTGGGCATCTAATCCATCTGAGCATCAATTTCTTTATCAGTAAAATGGGGATAATAGCACCTTGCCTGATGTGAGCTGTTATGAGGATTTCAATGAGATAATGTACACAAAAATAGCTGAATCAACTCTACATGCCATCATGTCCTTGTTATTTCATCTCTCTCCCAGGGCTTATTCCAAATGCTGTCCACACAGCTCTGCTTTCCCACGTGTTTATATATAGAGGCTCCTGAGAGAAGCTCCCATGAAAAGCGGCTGTTCCTTAATCCTGGTTAATTCTTCAAATGAGGCCCTGATGTGTATTTTAGCACCAGCCACAGACTCTTTCATTAACAAAATGATTCCCCCCCCCACCCCGCAAACTGCTAGGTTTAATTCCCAGTTTTAGCACCCTGATAAGTGTTTATAGATGGGAGAACAAAATAGCATAAAAGTCTAACCTGTGCTGAAATGAGATGCTCTCTCCTGGGCTGAGATGAGAAATAAAAAGTATTATGAGTAAAAATGTCATTGAGCTAAACAAACTAAATATCTTCGGAGACTGATTTACTGCACAACCCCCTCCCGCCCCTGGAAATCAGAGCCACTCACGCATTCACAAAGCCGCCTTATTTTACAAACAATTCCCATTGGTTCTTAATAGGTTTTGCCTTTCACACTCTCAGCCCATTGGTAATCCAGGGATCATTTCTCCTGACTTTATATTAGCAGGAGTCCAAATACTCCTTGGATTAATTCAATTTTCTGAGACACAGGATTTTTCTCAGGATATGCAGGTTTTAAAAAGAAATACACTTTGTGAATGGTCAGGGGAGAACAATTGGGGGCGATTTTGATTTACTTCTGTCTTTTTGTATAGCAGCTGAATTCTCAACGAGGATTGTCTTGATGTAGACATGACATTCTACAATGATAATACAATGAAATGCATGCGAACGCCTTCAATTTACCCAAAGCATGAGTTGCTCAGAAAATTCCAAATACATTATTATAATGATCTAAACTGCTCTGTTTGATCATTTGTACTTTGAAAGGAAAAACAAATAGGTGTCAATAACTAAGACCTTATTAGAATCAGATATTTCACCAGCTCCTTTCCAAGCCACAATGCCTCCCACCCCTTCATGCTGATTTCTACAGCTAAATCTAACCGTTTCCACTTCCACAGACATCATCTGTTTAATCTTGACCCACAACTCAAAGGGTTTATGAGAAAAACTTAGGGGCATATTATTTACTTAGACTGCAATCCACCATTAAGTAATTACACATAATCTTCACTACATGGGACCTTAAAATATGGCAGAGATGGCTTGTACAAACCCGGATAGAGACAGAATAAAGACCTCAATAACAAGAGCAAACCAAACAAAGTTCATACTCCTTAGGCTGGCCCAAATGTATGTTCAATCTTTGTCCCATAAAGAAACAACCCTTTATCTGGAACACCTTTCTTCTTTTATTTGACCAAAGCAAGAAGGTATTCATTCATTTGCTATATATTTATCACCTATGTGCCAGACACTTAGACTACACCAATAAATAGATATATCTGCCCTGTTAAAACAGAATGGTGTGCTGATTAATAGTACAGGCTCTAGATCCACACTCCCTGGGTGAGAATCCTGGCTTTTTCCTGAACAGACTGTGTGATCTGTGTTTCAGTTTCTCCCCTGTAAATGAGGATACAGATGTTATATGACTCCTAGAAATGCCATGGGACTTCAATGAATGAACAGCAGCCATGAGCAAGAGCTGGCCCACAGTAGGCCCCAATAATGAAGCAACTATCATAATGAACTCTGCTTATCCAGGTCCTACATCTTTCTCTCAAAGCTAAGTTTAATTATACTCATCTGTGAAAGCTTGACTACCCCAGCCCAGATATTTTTATCCTCCTTTCTTTCAATAAACATTCCTTCACTGGATGGAAAATAGAATTATATTCCATGCCAATCCTGTTCAATAAATAATGACTTCCTAGAGTCAGAGTGAGGAAGTAATGTAAGGCCAATTCCTGAATCTCCAGGAGAAAGAATGTATATAAAGACTGATGTATTCCATGAATTAGGAAACAAGGTATGTCAGTTAGTGCTCAGCTCTTTATTTGTATAACAAAAATTTTCTCCCCACTTCACATAACCTTACAGTTATATTTGGGTAAGCTATTTAACTTCTCTCATCCCCAATTTTCTCATTTGTAAAACAAAATTTTAAGAGTAATATCTTCCTGACCTGGCTAGGTGGCTCATTTGGCTGGAGCATCATCCCATACACCAAAAGGTTGAAGGTTTGGTTCCCCATCAGGGCACATACCTAGGTTTTGGGTTCAATCCCCAGTCAGGGCTTGTGCAGGAGGCAAGCAATCAATGTCTCTCATATCAATCTTTTTCTCCCTCTCTCTCTCCCTTCCTCTCTCTACAATCAATAAAAAAATATCCTTGGGTGAAGATTTAAAACTAAAAAGGGTAATATCTTCCAGTATTGTTTGGAAATGAGATGATGCATATAAGGCTCCTGGTAAGAACTCATTTAATGTTTATTATTATTGTTATTGTTATTTTTATTATGCAATTTTATCACCAAGCAGTACTACCACCAGTTGGGCACTGATTACATATATAATGCTTTACAGTGTGAGAATTTTTAATGCACCATCTCTGACTCCCCAGGTAGTAACTCCTTTGTGGGCAGCAACCTCTCTACCCCCAAGTGCATGACACGGGGTCTAGAGGCCGAGGTCCTCCATGTGCATCTGTGGTGCAGATGAAGCTGGAGTGAGAACGTCTTATCTCCTACATCCAGCTGAGGAAAGTCAATGTTAGGGCAGGGCGTGTGTGTATGAATGAATTGCTGAGAGGTACCTCTTTCCTGAGCTTTGCTTCTCTGCTGGTACACAGCAAAATGAAAGAAGGTAAAACCAAATATTAGATAGATTTTTTCTTAAGGGAAAATCCACATATATCCCTCTTTGATAGGAACGCTGCAGAGGCCACAATTCGGCTGAACTAAGGTTTAGCATCCCACTGCTATAGGCTTTCTGCTATTTATGCTGAAATAAACCAGAAAGAGACGGAGTGCCAAAGTAAACCATGGAGGTGTCAGGGGAAAGCATTGGTGCATTCTCAGAAAATGACACACTTAACAGTACAGTGCAGTTGTGAGATCATTAGAGGTACAATAAGAGAGGGGGAAAAAACACACAAAAAAAGGAGCTGCCCCAAAGAGGAACTTAGAGAGCAGGGCTACTGGCATACATCCAGAGCTACAGAGCTGTCTGGAGCCACCTCTGCAGGTGCACCCAGGCCAAGCACAGGCTGCAGTGCTTGGACCAACCACCAGAAGAGGAAAAAGCATTCATTGGCCATTTTTCCAGGAAGGCCTCATTTCTCTCTCCTTGATAAAAAATCAGCTTTCAGGCTGTTGAAGGCTCAAGTCTGGGAAGTACCACTCTCAGCTGACATGTACGCCTTAGTCGGATGGCTTTCAAGTACCTTTCCCATATGCCCATAGCACAATGAGGACAACACTTTTACAGCATGATTTCATTTAAAATTTACACCCTGGCCAGCGTGGCTCCGTGGTTGGAGAGTCAGTCTGTGCACCAAAGGGTGGTGGTTTGATTCCAAGTCAAGGGCAGGTATCTGGGTCGCAGGTTCAATCTGGCTCCATCAGAAGGCAACCAATCACCAATCTTTCTCTCTCTCTCTCTCTCTCTCTCTCTCTCTCTCTCTCTCTCCTTCCCTCCTTCTTCCCCTCCCTCTTCCCTCCTGCCTCTCTTCCACTATCTCTGAAAATCAATGGAAAAAATATCCTCAGGTGAGTTTTTTTTTAAATTAAATTTGCTTCTCAGAGTCTTCTCATTACCTGCACAAGCAAAACAATAGATGTGTTACACAGATTAAAAGCCTAAGGCTCAGATGGACTAACTGACTTGAGATTACACAATTATAAAGTGATGAACCAGGTGTCAGGTTTCCTGAATTCAAGCTTGGTTCTGTTTCATAAGCTCATGATATTGTGCATAGCCCTGATCTATAAAAATAAGTTCATTCCCCAATAGTCAGTCAATTCCTCACACATCTTCTAAGACTTGAGGGAGAGATGACAAGAATGGGGTGTTTTCCTGAAAACAATTATTTCCCCAAAATAGCTTAGGAGCTTTCAATTAAGATTTTACTAAAATCCTTTTCCTTTCATTTTAAAATAAACATTTCATTTTGGAATAATTTTAGATTGTCAGAAAAGTTGGAAATCTAGTACAGACAGTTCCCTTTTGCCCTTCACCAAGTTAACATTTTATATAATCATGATGCTTGTCAAGACTGAGAAATTAACATTGGCTCATTACCATTAACGAAGCTCCAGACTTTATTCAGATTTCACCAGTTTTCCACTAATGCCCGCCTTCTGTTCCAGGATCCAGCCCAGGATACCACATTGCATTTTGAATTCCAGTACATTTATCACATTATTTGGTGCCTCCTTTGTGAAACATCGAGTTTCAGAATTTTGAAGACAGACACCATTTCTTTCCTGGTGCCTACCTTTGCCCAGCTCATGGGAGGTCCATGCTATTTGTTGATAAATTTAGCCACATAAAATCCCATTTTAATCACCGCTATGAAAATTGGAGCCATCAGTCTTAAAATACAGGTATGTATGTATTTTAAAAAATGAAGGGAGAACAAGTTCAAAGAGCAAATAACAACTTCTGCCACAATGGCAAGGCTCATTTTCAAAATCAAAGTAAGTTCAAAATAGAATAGAATTCACCAGGGAAGACAAAACAGTCGGTTAAACAAACAGCATCAGCTTTCACTTCCACCAAATGTGATAACACACCAAATGAAAACTTAAGAAGAAAAATGGGAGTTGTAAGAACTTGGAAGAAATGTAAATAAGATTTTAATCAGTCTATGGCAAGGAGTAGAGTTGGCAGCACACCGTTAAACACTGGCATCCTGGAGCTGGTATCTATATATAGCTGTTAATTGTGCAAATCCCCCAGTTCCTGTATGCTACAATTCCAAACCAGCTGCCAAGTACAGCTGTTTTGTGTTGTGTGTTTTTTAAACAAAGGCAATTTTTAAAAGTAGGAGTGAGGGTGAAATGGAATAAATGACTTAAGCAAGCAAAAGCAACTAAACTTTCATTCTATAATGAACCGCCTTGAAGTGTTAAAAAATGTGCAAATGGTTTCCCTTGGATATTATACTTCCCACACGAAATGCATAAACATTATGCAGGGTAGTCCTAAATAGCTTTGGGTAAATAATTCAATGGGAAACAGGATGCCCCTAATATTATTTTAGTTGCTACAAGAAGCCTGTAAGAAATAGTGCTCATAATTTTCATGTCTAAAAATATCATGCAAACGCATAAAGCAATCTATATTTTTCAATTGGAAGTATTTTTTCCTCCTCTCAGTATCATTCCCTTGAGCACATCACTGTATGCCTAGCATTTTGTTATAAAAATGTGCATGCATACAGAATGTACGCACACACAAAGTAGATGGGTGGACTTATATAGGTAACATAAGCTCTTCAAAGGATAGTACACCTCTTGTTAACCCCAAGAGTATTGCTATACTCAATAAATACTTGAGTAAGTGAGGAAGCAAAGTAGATTTATTTCAGGTTGGTAGGGCACTGTCACCTTTCAGCTACTCTATCCTTTAAATATCAATAGAATCACTTCAACAAAGAAGTTTTGCACCTAGAATTGTCACACTGCTGCTCTTTCCACCAAAGGGAAAAAACTACAAGTTCACTGGACATGTCTAGCAGTCACTGGGACTCCTGAAACCTCAGGTTTTTATCTGCATAGTTGGTTGCAGCGTCATCCCATGCACCTAAAAGGTTTTGGGTTCAATTCCCAGTGGAAATATTTATTCAATATTTACCTTCCCTGTAAATTCTTTATGAGGGATACCAGGTTTGCACTGTACTCTATTTCCAATGCTTGCCATATAGGAATTATAAATAAACTAGAGGCCTGTTGCATGAAAATTCATGCACTGGAGGAGGGGTCCCTCAGCCTGGCCTGCCCCCTCTCACAGTCCAGGAGCCCGCAGGGGTGGGAGGCAATGCTGAAATCAGGGGAAGGTGATGCCCCCATCACACCTCTGCTGCTTCCACTGCCAGCAGCGCAAGCCTCGGCCAACCCTGGTTACCTGAGCCTTGGGAGGCCATGGGCGGCTGGGCAGCTGCCATCCAAGGCTTACCTGCACCTAAGGCATCATCTGGGCAGCTGACATCTGAGGCTTGCCCACACCGTGGGCTGGCCCTGGGCAGCTGGGGGGCTGAAGGGACTGGAGGACTCTGGAGGTAGGCGTGCAAAGCGGCTGGACCTGCCCGGGGGTGGACCAGCCATGCTGCACACCTGCCACCCCGGGGGGTCTGAGGAGACTGGGTGCCACCATCTTGTGGCTGTGGGCACTGCCATCCTTGAGGGCATGGCAGTCAACTAGCATATTCTCTCTTTATTGGCTGTGGGCACCGCCATCCTGTGAAGGTGTGATGGTCAATTAGCATATTCCCTCTTTATTAGATAGGATATTTGTCTCATGACATTATCATTAATCTCCTTTTATTTCCCAAAATGCTCTTTTAGGAGGCCACAACATGCATGCACACACAATTTCTCATGAATGTTACAGATAGCCCCTTATTGTTTGCCATTGGTGACTTCAGTTTCTGAAGAAATAAATTCTTCATGATTATCCTAATTCTGGGATTCTCTCAGTCTCATTCCTGGGATTTACCTATTATTTCAGTCTATTCAAGCTGCTCTACCAAAAATACCATAGACTGTGTGGCTCAAAAAAACGTATTTCTCATAGCCTGCAGGCTGGGAAATCCAAAATCAAGGTGCCCCAATATTCAGTGTCTGGTGAGGGTACCTACTTCCTGGTTCATAAAGAGCTCTCTTTTTGCTTTGTCCTCATAGAGCAGAAGAGACAAGGGAACTCTCTATGGTCTCTTTTAAAAGGCCATTAATCCCATTCTTGAGGGCTCCACCCTCCTGACCTAATCATTTCCCAAGGGCCCCACTTCCTAATACTGTATCTTGGGGGTTAGGATTTCAACATGAGTTTGGAGTGTGAGGGAGGGGGAAGCAGAAACACTCAACCCTAAAACCCACCCACTTATTTCCTGGCCCAGTGCTTATCAAACTGTAATGTGCAAATGAATCAACTGGCAGTCTTGTTAAAACACAAAATGCAATACACTAGGTCTTGGGGGGGTAGGGAGGCAGAGTCTGCATTCCTAACAAGTTTCCCAGGTGCTGCTGTGGCCCCAGAGCACAGGAGGGACACAGAGGGAGAAAAAGGACAGAAGCAGCTGTCAGACTCCTCCCAGATCTGGTCTATCCCCAGATGCACATCACTATACTGGGGGAAACTTTAGAGCTAATTAGCTCTCAAGGGAATTTACCCCCATGTGGAAAATATGCTCTACTTCCTTTCATCAAACACCAGGGATGCTGTGGAGAGCAGCGGACTTTGCTTCACCACCTTAAACTTCAGATTAATTTAAGCATCCTCAGAATCCCTGTTTGTGGTTTCTTTTGGGTCACAGAGACCAAGTAGACATTAACTATGAAATTGTAAAGGATGTATTAAAAACAAAACAAAGCACAAGGCTTGAGCATAGCCAGTATTATGGCCAAAGCTGAGGATTTATATTTTCTAAAAGGCTTCAGAGAGCCTAACAGCACTCTCCTCTCCTCTCCTCTCCTCTCCTCTCCTCATGCTAAAGTGGGTGACAGCACAGCCTCCCTATTATGGTAGGATTTATGCCGTCACTCTTAATGTAAGTTTAATGTATTTTCAATATTGTCAGACTGTCAGGGTTGGATTCTGGAAAACTTGAGTCCTGAGCCATTAAAGGAGAACTGGAGGAGGGTCAGCACTGGTGATGTGAGCTCTGAGAACAGGAAGCACCCTAAGCTTCTGCAGTCCTCAGCTGTCACCAGCTCGAGGAGACATGTAAACACAATGAGGGAACTGAAAAAGTGCTTTGGGATTTTACCTACATAAATGCCCTAATGAGTGAGGCTAGCACACCTGGCCAGGTTCCAGCAGCAGAGATGGCAAGTGTAGAGATGAGGTCGTGCTCATTCTTGGGAAGAGATGGGAAGGCGGGATTGAGCAAGTGCAATTTTGTTCCTCTGTCCAACTTCTCTGGGTATCTCAGGCCTTATTTTAATGCAGCTTCCTCAACTGCCTTATCATTTCAGCATTAATAATATCAGGTCAGCCTATTAGTCTTTAAAAATATACAAAAGACACACCCATATCACCCCACCCTCCCAGTTTAGCTGTCTTTCTTCCACATCAGACCAGATATTAATCACGAGAAGCCCACCTATATCTCTACATTTGAGACCTCCACCAAGCTTGAGGTGCCTGCAATTGGGTCCTTCTTGTCATAAAGGCACATTTGCTCATTCATGGACCACATACATCAGTTGTATCTGCTCTGCAAATGTTTGGGGCTAAAGATATTACTCTGCAGGAAAGCAACTTTTGGACCACCTGAAAGGCCACATTCCACCACGTAGAGAGACTGTTGACTGGCAGAGAAAACCAATGCATCCAAGCTACAGTACATGATTCTTGAGACTACACAGAGGGAAAAACAGAGAGAGAAGCTTAGAAAAATAGGAGATAAAACTTCCTTCACCAAAAAGTGATCCAACATGAAATATTGACCTATAAATGTTCTTCAGACAAATGGATGGGTGGTGGCCAGGTAGAGGGGGATGGAATTAAGGAGAAATGGATTCATGAACCCTTCCACAACATTCCAGACTAGGACTATACCTTTGATCCATTTACAAAGGTGACTTTCTCAAACAAAGAACAAGGACCAGACAGGGCTTTGGGAGGCTGAAGTAGCTGGAGATCAGTAATCCAACCTCATCTAAAGCCAGAGAAGATTATGTGATGGGTTCATACCAGCAGAGGATTTTCTTTGTGGGATGAAATAGAAAATCCTAGAAATAGAACCTTCACAATACTTATTGGAAAATGAACATATGGACTGAAAGCCCTTCAGGTGTGTTTTTGAACCAGCTCCCAGGGTGAAGGAATAGAAAGTTGGGGAAGAAAACAAAAGAAAACCCAGAAAGATAGAACTCCAGAGGCAAAGAGTTCAGAC
This sequence comes from Myotis brandtii, assembly GCF_000412655.1. Classification (NCBI taxonomy): domain Eukaryota; kingdom Metazoa; phylum Chordata; class Mammalia; order Chiroptera; family Vespertilionidae; genus Myotis; species Myotis brandtii. The sequence goes on from NW_005354673.1 coordinate 3,384,424, forward strand.
ACTTCTACCTCCTTCCTACTCAGGCATCCTCTCCTGAGCCATCTCTGCATTCCCACTGGGATTAAGAGACAGGCACAACTGGGATTATAAATGAATATATGAAATAAACTCATAGCTGTGATTTTCCCAGACCATCAGCTTCACTTGAAATTTGTTGTTAAAATAATAGCTCTTCTTCCGTTTCTTGAACTACACCAAACTATACCCCAGATATGTGAGTGAAATTAATAAGGTGTCTAAACAATCAGCCAAAAGGGTTGATTTTTAAAAATTAAGATTTCACTGAAAAAAAAATAGGAGAAATCTGAGACCTTGGATGAAGGTCACTGAAGGGGAAATAAACATAAAAGCTTTTCTTAATAATACTGCTGGGCAATAGATGGGTACTGTTTTTGGCAAAGTGAAGGGTTTTGATTGGCCAATTGGTTTCTCATTTGTCAACTTGAAATCAATAGTTGCTGTTCATTTCCAGAGCCATCTCTTTACCACAGGGCCCCCAACCATCTGACCATCCGTCAGGACGCCCATGGCAGAGCCAGGAAGAAGTTGCTACTCGGCTCATTTGACAATTTAATTGGTTCGCTTCATCAGGAACTTATTTTTCTCCCCGTTGCTAAGTTTCTAAGAGAAATCAACAGAAAGTGGCCTGACTCTCTCATTTGGCTTTTGTGAGAAAAGAGCATCTAAATGCTACCAGAGAGAAGGAATTTCTGAGTTGGGTGGTTGCACCATGCACACTGACTTTTATGTGAGCAAAGTTAGTTTGGCCCACCTGCTTCTAGGGTTTGGTTCTCCTGTGGTGTCTTATAGTCCCTCATAGTCACTGCCTTGGAGGGAGGTGTCAGGGGCTGCTGTTAATTATTAGTTACAGTTACTCCAGCCACAGCATTTGTATTTTCACATTTTAGCTCAAATTGGGTGGTTTAATAAACTATCTCAGAGAACAGACAGGTCCTTGACCCCCCTCTCCATCGCTTCCCATTGCTGAATCCTCAACATGTTCTGCCATTTCTAAATCAAATATTTCTAATCTGTTCAATTTTTTCTATCTCTGCTACCACTCTTTAAGACTAAGTTACCTTGTAATTGTGTCTCTTCTGCTCCTTGGCTTGCTGTCCCTCTCTTGTCCTACCTGAACACTGCAATCAGGATGGTCATTTAAAATGAAATCTCACATCACAACCCATCATGGAAACCTTTTACTGGTTTCTCATCATCTTTAGGATGAAATCCTAACTTGTTCACGAGACTCTTGCCCACCTTTTCTACTTTACCCCAGGCCTCTCTCCCTCATTTGAGATCTACTCTCAGGCCATACATTTTCTGCTTCCTAAATGCACTATGTCCTTACTTGGCTTTGGGTCTTTGGCCATATTTACCTATTTGCCCTAAATGCTCCCCTCTTACACTAGTCCCTTCCTATGGCTACCTCCAAGCTCACTTTATACCCAGGTAGACCTGCCTTGACCCCTGCATTCCCCCTGTGGTATCATGTACTTAAAATCATCACAATTTTATGCTCTGCTAGGAAACGGGCTCTGTCTTACTCAGTTATGTATCCTTTGAACCTGGCACAGCACTCAGCACAGAGTAGGTGCTGAATAAATATCTGTGATATGGAATTAAATAGAAAAAAGTGAGAGGAAAAGACAAGATGCATTATAACCCTCACCCACATCTCCTCCAGAGTATGTGCTTTATCTAATAATTTCACCAGTACTCAGAGGCTCTCTATGGAAAAGGAAAATCAAAGTGCTTAAATAAGGACATTTACAATAGGAAAGTGACTGACTCCAAAATAGACTAAGAGAAAGTCCCACTATGTGCAAAAGCTTTAGATCAGAGATTAGGGAGTTGAAACAAGAATGGATAAGTAGGGAAACTAAAGAAGGCAGAAAAGATCTTTGAGCAGGAGGGGAAATAGTCTGTGAGTTAAGAGGCTGATAGTGTGAAAATGATAGTTTCAGTAGATTTCTGAAAAGTTGTGCTAAGATGATGGTCATCACATAGAAAGTAAAGCAGCTCCAAAAAGTGTGATTAATCCTGGATCCAGTGCTGTAGTCTACAGAATTCACCAGAAAAGTTCAGGGACTGGAAGAGCTTCGAGTTTGGAAAATAAAGAATTAAGAAAATAAACCAAGTCTTTGAAGCACAAAGTAAAAGGAAACTCTTGTAAATACTACCAAAGTGCATTAAATTGGTGGCAAAAACATCTGGTTGAATCCTTGCTCTTCTCTCTTACTATCTGCCAGTAATGTGGCCTCATCAGATTACTAAAGCTCAATGTACCTTGATTTCCTTGTGAGAAAATGGAAAGGGCAAAGGTACTAGCAATTTTTGAACACCTCACTTGCATATGTTATTTAATTCCATCTATGTCAGAAGTAGATTTATGATACCCATATCAGAAATGAGAAAACTGAGGCTTAGGGAAGCTGAGAAACTGATTGACATTCATGTAAGAATTTGAACTCAAGTCTGCCAGTCTCTGGAGCTCACACACAACACTGGCAAGAGGCAATGTGGTGGAGAGTAGAGCATTGGACTCTCAACCCCTGATCCTGGCCCTGCCATTTATGAGTTTTGTGGTCTTGGAAGTTCACTTCACATCTCCAGCACTTGGCTTTCCTCTTCTCTAAATGGGGCTGCCCATACCTGCCCTGGCCACCTACCAATTCCTTACAAGCAGGAGCATAACCAGATTCTAACATCTGGGAATCATGACATGAGCCAGGGTCAGGATTTGCCTACCTTCAAGTGCATGTCAAGCTCTGGCTTCTTCAATGATCTTTTCATCATAGTCCTAACAGGAATACATTATTTGGAAAATGAGTTAAAAAGGTACTACTCCTGGAAAATGTGCTTCACCATTTCCCAGCTAAACTACTGAATATAAAGAAGGTATGAGAAGCAAATGCTATGGGGATGTGCAAGCACTCTGCACAAGTAAAAGTGAGCATGCCCACGGTTGGTCAGGCATCCCTGCTGTAGAGGGTCCTATTTAGTTCACATTGCCCACTTTCCTGAAATGGAAAGGACTCCCTCAGTTCTCTTTTAGATAAGGTCATCAGGTATAATCGGTTGGAGTGTCATGAATTTCCTCTGTGTTCAAGGACTCCCACTTTGACAATTCAAGACACCCAGAGTGGGCTTGTGAAGTCAACAGTGTTTTATCTTCCTAAGGTCCCCAGTGTAGCCCCATTGTAAGATCGTACCCTACTAAAGGTCAACATGCAGAGTTATATGCTCCAGGCAAAGAGCATGCCTTTGTGAAATGTAAAAAGGTCTCTGTGTGTTCTCACTTAGAGCAACCCAACATGATATGACTGAGTCCCCTGAGAATCTGCGGCACAGAGATAGAATGGCATAACATGTGTCCTTTCTGACCTGATTAAAATCTAACCTTCATAAATGTGGGCACAAATCTGCTTCCAGCTTAGAGGACTTTAGCAGCCTTTTAATCTAATGAGCCTTGGGCCTTTCGTTTTCTCTAATGTGCCACGCTATGATTTGTCACAATCAGAGCCCATAAATGGGATTGCTTTTCCAGAATGCATTTAATCCCCCTTTCAATGGGAATAAATAGATATTGATTGAGCTCTTACTTTGTATATTAAACAAATTAGTGTATCTAATCTTGTATAAACTTTCTAATCCCCAGGAGGTAGTTGCAGCAATCCTTACTTTATAGGGAAAAAACTGAGGTTCAGAGAGGTTAAGAAAATCTTGGAATTATGATCTGAACTCAGTTCTAACTGACTCAATAACTCCTGCTATTTTCACTCTAACATACACATTCTTCAAAAATAAATTGTTTTAATCTGCACAAAAGAGAATCAATTGTTGAGATGCAAAAAGGAGCCACCAAGTGCCCTATCAGCCTGGATAAGATTAAACATCTAGAATAAATATGAAAAAATTGATCCTTTCAGCATATAGGATAAAAGAAAACACTATGCCAGGAACCATGCCCTGTATCATCTGCAAAAGCAGAGGGCTCCTGATAAACGTAGATAGAATGGAAATAAGACTTTCTTGTGAGAAAATAACTATAAATTAACATACAAAGGCTCAGTACAAAGTAGATCAAAGACACAGAACAGTTTACCATCTAATAAACTCTATGATAATAGTATGGAGAGTATTGATGCAGCTAAGAATATGATATGTCAATCAGAAAGGAAGCTGGTCAGCAATGGAAGATGGAGGGGTTGAAGGAAGAGTCAGCAAACAGGCTTTGATGGGCCTTCTCTTTCCATGGGAGACAGTTTCATGACCAGAAAACTTAATATTCTGGGGCTATTAACAAGATGTAGAAAGAGAAGCAACAAGCTCTCTCAGCTGAGGAAAACTGCCTAAGATGACCTAAATTCCCTTTTCTCTCATGTCAAGCTCACCAAGCAACTTTCTGATTATAATTTAGCATCTCTGCAGAAAGAAAAAGTTAAAATAAAGTGCAAGTCATGCTGAAAGCAGAGCTCAGGTCTATATGAGATTTTAGTTCTTAGTGTACTTTAGTAAACTGACACTGGTTTTATATATCAGTCTCCTGAAGTTTGACTAATGTGAGTCCATGCCTGGGAGATGAAGCTACTCCTGAGGTGCTGGCCAACAATGCTGATCAGAATCAGCATTCTGACTGCAAGGCTACTGGCTGGACCAGTGCCATGAAGAAGTTATTATGAGAAAGTATCTTGAGGACATCTTGTATCCCCCAGTTGCCTTTCCTACTTGATGCCCCAAAATCTCTGTGTCCACCTTCCATTCAAATCGCAAACCTCTGTACACTCATAGCAGCATATGAGAACAGAAACTGTCCTAGAGAAGGAACTAACCTCAGTGTGATATCATGAAAAATTAATGGGAATTGATATTAAGATATTTAAATTCATTAAATGACAGCTTTATCACTAACTGCATGCCATTAGAAAAGTCCCAACCTCCTTAAACCTAAAAACCCACATCTGTAAAATGGAGAAAATAATGTCATCAAGATAAAGCCCTTCAAGTTTTGTGCCCTATTCCAGGAAGCTGCCACATAGAAATAAATGAAGCAGAGACAAGTGCAATTCTTTGTTCTTCAAGGTAAACCAACACAACTATCTCAGGACCGTGGGATGCCAGTGTGGTGTTTGCCATCTGCCAGCTGAGTGACCTCGGGCAAGCTGAGAAACTTCTGGGGTATCTGTTACTTGGTCCGTAAAGGAAAATTGTATCAGCTTATGTAGAGGCCCTCCCAACTCTGAGGCCCTGACTCTAAAGCAACTAGGATTTCATTGTCCAGATAGAGTGTTCACTTCTAATGCTCAGATTACTGCAATAGCTTTTTCTTTGTTTGGCCCAAATGCAGTAAAACTCACTTCAAACCAATCTAATATGGTTCTCAGAACAATCGTAACAAAACTTAAATCTGACCCTGTTAAGCACTTGCTAAGAAGCCTTCCATTGAAAGACACCTCCATTTTCTTCAGAATAAAGATGGCCATTGTCTGCTTGGCATATAAGGCCCTTCACAGTCTGGCTCTTCGCCTCTTTCTCTCCTTTGTCTCCTATCTCTTCTCCATCCACATACTCCATGTTTTAGTCTTACAAACTATACTTAGCTAAAGGTGGTTCCCACATATCTGGTGTTGATGCCTTGATGTGTGATAACAATTCTCTTTTTGAGTTGACTATAAAACAGCTAGTTAGAAATGTCAGGGAAGCAGATATCTGTATTGGAGGCTAATGTGAAATTCTGGCTACAGCAATAAAATTTGGATTCTGCCAGACAGACAAAAGTTGGTCCCATGCAAGTGAAGATCACTTAGTAGGAAGATACATGGATAACAAAGAGCAACAGACTGATGATGGAATGCTGATCAAACACCAACATTTAAGAACTTTATACTGTTTAACCCAACTCATGGAAAATTCCACAATTTGAACAGACAGGAAAGAAAGGATGTGGGAAGATTATCTTCCCCCACATCAGTGATAACTTCTGAGGACAGAATGAATAACCTATCTCTCAGAAAAAGACATGGAGGCTATAATCATTTGAGAACAGTGCCAGGCTGGTTCATAAGGAAGCTGGGATTTATATCCAAAACCTTTTTGACTTTGAAGCCCATGATCTTAAAAGTACACTCTCCTGCCCTGACCAGTTTGACTAAGTGGATAGAGCATCAGGCCATGGACTGAAAGGTCCCAGGTTCGATTCCTGTCAAGGGCATGTACTTTGGTTGCAGGCTCAAACCCGAGTAGGGAGCATGTAGGAGGCAGCTGATCGATGTTTCTTTCTCATGGATATTTCTAACTCTCTATCCTTCTCCCTTCCTCTATGTAAAAAAATCAATAAAAATATAAATATATATTTTTAAAAAGTACCCTCTCCTCATAACTGCTGGCATAATATTTTTCCTCCTCTCTCAGGCAATAATAGAGGCAATAAACTACATAAAACGCAATTTGAGTACAGAAGTGAGTATGATTGATAATAAAAGGGTCATTAGACTTTCATTAATGAATTGGTTAATCATGATTCCTTAAGTTTATTTAACTTAAGCTGTTTAGTTGTTTATTAGCTATAACTCCATAATTTGCAGAAAATTATGGAGTTATAACTAAAAGAAGAATTTTCTTATCCTTGAGTCTATATACAAGCAGTTCCTGTGATAAATTATTATAATGCTTAAAATTTAATGTGCCTGTATACTTTCATTACTTTTAAAATGAAATGAAATCATATTAAATAGTTAAAGACAGGCCTGCATTATGAAGGCATAATTCCACTTTTGATGGACATTAGGAATTTGTGAGCAAGCTATCAGATGTGCCCTGGCCAGATTTTATCTTCCTCCAGACAGAAAAGCAGGCCAAATTTATAATAATCATTCTATATCACACACAACATACCTTTTACTAACAGAAACACCCTTTAAATTTAATGTTGCTTAACTAATGTTTAAACCAAACAAGCTATTTATGCACTGTGCATGCGGCAGGTGATATGGCTTACTCCCTTTCTTATTTATGGTCATTACTTCCTCTAGCTCTGAAACACATAAAATAAACTATATACAATAAACTAGTTTTTACTTGAATTTCATCATTATTATTATTTAGTGCCTTGTGCAAGTTCTTGGGGACAAATAGTGACACTGCCCAATCCTAAGATGCACCAACCCATGGGACTACAGCGTGCCTGCCTCCTGACTGTGTTCAGAGCCAAGTCCCTGGGAAGCTCGTAGGCTTGGGATGGATGCCACCGACATGTGTTCTCTCCCATGGCATCTTGGTCTGTCCAAAAATGTCCTTTCAGACACTCCTGCTTCCTTCACCACGTGATATCTTAGAAGTAAACAATCGCCAGATGTCATCAGTTCCTGTGGGAAGCCAGCTACAAAAGATCATTCTCACAGGGAGTAAACACAAGGGAACAGTTAGGCCTCCTGACAACCTGATTTGTTGAAAGGAGGCTGTACCACATCCAGGGACAACCTGTGCTTCTGCAGAGGTGAAGGTAAGGTTTGTAAGACATTTACATTACTCCCTTGCAAGGCTGGTCAGCTTTATACCCTCGGCTTCCAAACCAACTAAAATGTGGCTATCCTTCCACTGAGCTGAAGAAGGGTTCATTCCCTTCTTTGGTTCCACTGTATCTTGCCACTTACTGTTGGAGAGGGACAGAGAGGGGGTGAGAGGAATCCTTCACTAAAACTCTTCAATATGGATGGAAAAGGAGAATTCCTGGATTTCTTGGAGGAAAACACTGCTTCCTCTTCCTCCCACCATGAAACCTACCATGGTCATTGCTAGGTTGAAATGGCAGCCTCTATCCTACGGAGGGATACCGATCCATAATTCTCCTCATAGCACTCCAGGCTGAAGTCTGCCCATCAGCCAGAGTGGGTACCTAATAGAACACATCTTTGCCTCCTGAGACTTAACCTCTCAGCTCCCCCTGCATCCTCATATGTAAAATAAGGACAACACAGCCCATTGTACAGGGTTATTTTCTTGTAAATATGTGGGCTTGTTCAATCTGTTACATTAAAATTGAGAGCTCACCAAAAGAAGAACATGTAATATCCCAGGCAAAATATGGATTAAGATGCAAGGTAGAATCTCAAGGGAGAAAATTATCATAGATACTTAGAACATAGAAGCTTATAAGACTGAGGTGTATGTTTGGTTCTGGGTTTCCTGGAAGCTGGGTCTTTTTTTTTTGGCCCTTGTTATCCACGAAGAGAACACTAGATGCTAATAGAAATGTTGCACAAGGTCTTCATGTGGAGGACACAGAGATGTGGAGGCAGTAGTGTGGGATCAATGATTAATATATGTAAAACCCCCTTGCAGATTAAAGAGGTCTACTGTATGTGAGGACATTCACCTTGGTAATGGACTTGGGTATCCTTTAGAAGACTTTTACTACTAGTTAACGAAGGATGAAAAGATAGTGGGTTGAGGAGTGCTGTAGTGGAAATAAATCAGTAAGCAAATGCTTTATCGCTACCTGTTGGGAGAAAAGAATGAAGAACTCTTTAGGCTCTTAAGCTTTAAGACATTGAGTGATGTTCAATCAGGCAAATGGAGTCAGTTTAACCAGCGAGTAGTGGCACATTCAAACACAGCCACAAAACTAAGTGGTTTCTTTTGGAAAAGCCAGCCTAGAAAACCTTCCAAAACTAGAAATGTAATTCAGAGACTAGGAAGGGCCCTGAGAATTTGAAAGTGCCATTGAATGTCAGGAATTGCACAGCAACTTCCTTGGAACATTAAAATTATTTGCATAAACAGACATCCCTCCCCACACTTATCCCCAAATTAGGAGTCTCCAGGGCACCAAAGCTAGGCAAAAGAAGAACTTCAAATCAGAAGGATGACAGACATTATCCATTACTTACCCAATAGCTGTCGCCTTCCTTCTTCCCTGACAAGAGAAACCTGGTTTGTTAAGGTAGGGATGGAAAGACCCTATTCTCAAGAAAGTAGCCCCTACTTCACCCCCAGAAGATGAAGCCAATTAGTTCAAACCAGGCATAGTAATTGCATCCACTCCTCCAAGCATTGCTCTTAGGATGGGCAGGTGGTCTCATAAGATATAAGAAGTTTGCTATGAAGAACTACTAAAACCTCATTTATAGAAATCATTTGTCCTTCCTTCTTCCTGCAGCCTAGAATGAGGGTGTGATGCCTGGATGTGAAGGAGCCACATTGTAACCATGAGGCAACAAATCTGAGGATGGAAACCAAAATGCCATGAATAATGGAGTGAAAAAGAAATGTATTCTGTTATGGCATCATTATACTTTGGTAGCAGCCTTCGATTGCCTAGCTGGATATTTCTTAACATGTAAAAAAAAAAAAAGAAAGAAAGAAAGAAAGACAATCCGTATTTGTCTAAACCAGCGGTTCTCAACCTGTGGGTCGAGACCATCAGAAAACACATATAGCATATCAGATATTTACATTAGGATTCCTAACAGTAGCAAAATTACAGTTATGAAGTAGCAAGGAAAATAATTTTATGGTTGGGGGTTACCACAACATGAGGAACTGTATTAAAGGGTCGCGGCATTAGGAAGGTTGAGAACCACTGGTCTAAACTCTTGTTAGATTTTTCTATCATTTTTAGCTGGAGGCATTCCTAATTTCAACAGGAGAAAAGAAGGGAAAGGAAAAGTCATGGCAGAGGGAAAAAGATGAAAAGAGCAACACCTATGGTGTTTTATCCAGACCTGAATGAACTGGTGAGAACGGAACCTGGCGAGGAGAATGGAGGTTGGGGATTTACAGGGGGGTCTATGAGAGGGACTAGGGACTGGAAAGCTAGGCAAAAGCAGGATCTCTGCATGACTTTTCATTCTAATCTGTATCCACAGCCAACGGGGTGTCACCTTTATGGCTGCAATGTTATAGTGTCTTCTGAGGGCCCACTAGCCCCGTGAGCATGACACAGTCAATGCCGGTTCCACTGGCACTTTGCTTTACTCACACTCCTTCCTCCGTATGCCTTCTCATTACTCTCCTGGTGTGATGCCTGTTTGCTTCTGGCTCTGGTTTAAAAGCCACCCACAGTGTTGACATGAAAACTAAAGTCCTAAAATGCATCAAACAAAAGACGAAGAAGAAAACCGTGAGGAGGGAGAACAAGGCAAGAAGGATTTCTTTTGGCCTGTGTCTTTCTAGCCTCCTCTCCATGCTTAGGGTTTTTCCTTAAAATATGCCAGGGCCACACACAGACAGGAGAAGGTCACAAGTCTGAGGACTTTCTTTGCAGGTGCTCCTGGTCCCTCTGCCATGATGGGCAGCAACACCCAGGTGGAAACTAAGGAGAGATGCCACTTCCCTCAGGTTCGGGTCTGAGAGATAAAGCAGAGGAGAAGGGATGGCATTTTCCCATCAGCTGACCTCTCCAAGCTAGGCTGGGAGCAACATGGAGGCACATTTCTCCAATAGGTGAGCTGGCACCTTTGGCAACCAAGTTTGGGTTCATCAGCTGCTCCATCTAATCTTTTCTTCTAGACTGCGAGCTCCACAGGGGAATGACTGCGGCTGCTTTAGCTCCTGTGCTTAGCACCATGAATGGCACATAATAAATGTTCAATAAATAGTGAATGAATAAGGTGTGGCCGTTTGGGGAGTTAGAAAGTGTTACAAAAGCATTAGCTATTGTCGTTGCTTGGGGGTGTTGTAGTTGCAGTTGCTCTTCCTCATGTAATTGTTTGTGGTGACAAATGGAAAAAGACAATTTCCTTCTGAAAACCCAAACCTTAAAAATGAAGAAGTCCATTAGTTTTGTCAAGTCAACACTGAGGCATGGCTTTTCTTGGTCCAATTTCCTTCCCTTGTGAGGGACGTTACTTCATACCCGGAGAGTGACTGACATGCCAGAGCAATCCCCAATCCTAAGGGATGGAAGGAGCTAGGGGAATGGTGTCAGGTAAGAGACTGCTACACACAAGTCACTGCCACAGATGGATCCATCCTCCCCTTTTCCTGCACACTACCTGCCAGCCCTTAAGCAGCTTCTAATGACTTAACTACTTGATAATGTCCCCCCTTCTCAGGGGACACATGCTGCTTTTATTTATTTATTTTAATAGATTCTTACTGATTTCAGAGAGGAAGGGGGAGGTAGAGAGAGATAGAAACATCAATGATGAGAGAGAATCATTGATCGGCTTCCTCCTGCATATTGTCGTTGGGATTGAGCCCATAACCTGGGCATGTGCCTTTGATGGGAATTGAACCCAGGACCTGTCAGTCCACAGGCCGATGCTTTATCCACTGAGCCAAACCAGCTAGGGCACATGCTGCTTTTAAAGGAAAGAGAGTTTCAGTGATTAAACCCACAGCTGTCCCTTATAGCTAAGACTGGATTTCTGAAATTAATTTGAAAATATTTCCATCCTTATGCCCTTTGTGTGCTGTTTTCTGGTAATTGTTTTCCCTCCCTCCCCTGGGGTGGGGGTAGGTGGGTGTTGGGAGAAAAGTTCTCAGGAATGCAGCTGTAGCTCCACCCTTAAGGTTTGAATGAGGACACTGACCACCTGCAAAGGGCACAGGTTGGGGAAGCCCTGATGGGAGGCTTCAAGATGGGCTGAACAGAATTTTAGGGCTCACCCCAGGGATGCAGGCTGAGGCACCACAGTACCAATTCTATTATGATATACCTGTAGTGCACTTGGGAACTGTGCTGGACTCCAGGTACCAATGGGACAATTCAGCCTCCAGATCCCAAACTACTCCAACAGATCCTCATGTCCCCAACAGAGTAATTAACAGATGGATCACTTCCAATTTGTTTCTGTGCATCTTAATCCTTTGTGGAACAAATTGAGGATTAAGTAGGTAGAAAGTAGATAGATAAATGGATAAAAGAAACATTTATCTTTATATTCCCAATAGTCAATATTGCAGCTGCTCAATGCATTAAGGGCCAGAAAAGGAAGGGAGATCTACCATCTGCTAAATTTTACCAAAAAGCAAATTAGCTCAACTGTGCTTATAGTTTCAACAAGCATGTCCAGCAGCCTCCCCACTAGATCACACTGAGCAACACCCTGACACTTAACCATCCCCTTTCTCTGTTTTACTTTTCTCCAAAGTACTTATCTACTTGTCTGACAAGATATATATATCAAATGATTTGTGTTTCTTCCCACTAAACTGTAAGCTCCATTGGGGGGGGGAACTTTGTCAATTTATTTTCTGTCACTAGAATAGCATTCTCCTAGAAAACCAGAAGAATGCCTGGAACATAGTAGGTGCATAAAAATAATAAGTTAATTAAAATCTGTGAAAGAATGAATAAATTAATGTATGAATGGTGTTTATTGTTGTTGTTGTTATTATATTGGGAACTCTTAAGCTTTTAAAAGTGGGGTTAATATCTCCCTCACTGGGTTGTTACAGGAGGATTAAATGAGATAATGTCAGTAAAGAACTTTGTACATTACTTGGCTCATAATACATGCCTGATAACTTATTGGCTAGTATTACTATAGCCCCATCTAATACTTGCCACAATCAAATAAGGCAATAATTCTCTGACTGGACAAATGAGAGAAATAAGGCACAGAGAACATACATAACTGTACCTACATGATATAGCTAGTGAATGACAGATGTAGCTTTCCAATCAACTTCTGCCTGCCCCAAAGCCTACAGCCACCACACCACATTGCCTTTCAGCTACATCCTGAACCCCAGGTGGCCAAGCTAAGCTTAGGATGGGGCAGGATGATGGGAACTGAAAACTCAAGAAAGTAATTACATAATTTCCAAGGGATGTCTGGAAGCTTCAAAATAAGATACATGTTGCATGTATGTGTACAGTAAATATCTGCATATGCAAATGAATAGTCAATTGGGGGAAAGGGGGTAGAAAGCACTTCAATTTTCTCCTGGGATGAATCTGCAATGCAACAATGAGGTGTTCTGAGAACTCCCAGATGGGATGCAGCTACATAAAGTGGGCGTTGGAAGTCCTGGGTTCGAGTCCATCTGGTTATGATATCGTGGATAAGTCAATTTTCCTCTCTAACTATGACTTCCTCTTCTGTAAAAGGAGACAAGAAAACTGACCGCTAATGCAACCATTCCAACTCTAACAGAGCTCCCCAGGTGTTGTAGGATAAATGAACTTGTGGATGTGAGAAAACTTTGCCAACCCCTAATAAGTTCCCCAATGGAAAGTGAAGATACCGACTATCCCCTAGGGCAGTGATGGCGAACCTATGATACGCATGTCAGAGGTGACACGCGAACTCATTTTTTGGTTGATTTTTCTTTGTTAAATGGCATTTAAATAGATAAAATAAATATCAAAAATATAAATCTTTGTTTTACTATGGTTGCAAATATCAAAAAATTTCTATATGTGACACAGCACCAGAGTTAAGTTAGGGTTTTTCAAAATGCTGACACGCCGAGCTCAAAAGGTTCGCCATCACTGCCCTAGGGGAGAGGAGAGCAGAGATTCACTAATCCGAGAAGGAGCTGATGCCTCTCCCTTTTGCCCTGTGAAGTTATATTTTACATAATGGAGGACTACCCTCACTAACCAAAGGTTCACATCACCAGTTCTTATCCTCTGCTTTGTCTTGACTGAACATTAGTCACTCCTATAGGCCCCTGAACCTGAATTCTGCTTGCCTCAAGCCTGAGCATGCACATGCACACACACACACACACACACACACACACACACAAAGAATGTGAGCCCCTATCAGTTTCTCTGGAGAACCAGCTGACTTCAGTAAGACCCTTTTGCTGTCAGACCCCAATGCTGATTTCCTGCTACTTGATCAGCACCCCTTCCAAAGAGTCTGCCTATTTGTGCTTGTGTCACCTTTTACCCTAGAAAAGAAAACCTTTTCCTGTTTTGTTTGATGTTGTGGTGCTTTCAGACCATATTGCCACAGCATTCTGCCTATTGCAATAGTTCCTTTCCCTCCCTTGCAATAATGCTTTTGAATAAAAGTCTCTCCTTACTAAGCCCTGACTTGTTTTTCTTTGACATTTTAAAGGCAATGAATATAGGGCCTTCGAAATATATCTCAAATTCACACACTTCGCTTCACATCCATTGCCCAAATTTAGTCCACCATTGATTCTCTCCTGGAGAACTACTATTTGCATATAAACTCTTATCCCCTTCCAATCCCCTCTATATCCCATAGCCAAAGTGAGCTTCAAAAAATGAATCATGGTCATGTAACTTCTCTGCTTATAGCTATTCAACAATCTACTACTGCCTTTAGGATAAAGTCTAAATCATTACCACACTCTACAAGTAGTGACTGTATGATCAAGTCCCCGCATACCCCCCCCCACACACTCTCTCTCATTACTCCAAACACAACAATCCATCTTCTGTTCCTTGGAGTTTAACTGGTCATACTCCCTCTAATCCCTCAGGCTTTGCAACAAACTTCTCCCTGGGAGACTACATCTATCCTTGCCTGATTACCTCTAGTTTAACCTTCAAATATCAGCCCAACCATCATTCCTTCAGGAAAAGTTTTCCTGATTCCCCAAGTAGGCCTGGCTCTTCATACTTCTCAAGTTTAACAAAGATTGAAATTGCATGTTTAGTTGGTGAATATTTGATGCCTTTCTCCTATGGTTAGACTGGAAGCTCTATGATGCCAAGGATGGGTCAATTTTTGCCCACCACTGTACTGCTCAAATGCTAGCATAGTATCTGGCATATTATGAGCACTAAATAATATTGAATGAATATCATTTTAATGACAGTGTGAAGTATATTATAATATGCAAGAGCTATCTTTTATGTATTATACTAGAGGCCCAGCGCAAAAAATCGTGTGAGACCTAGACCCGCCGCACTGGTGGGACCCCAGACCCACCACGCAGGCGGGAACCCAGACCCGCCGTGCGGGAGTAGCTCACCACTGCAAGCCAACGTGCTGCATGAGCCGCGAGCCCCGCCATGCCACACGAACTGCGAGCCCCACTCTGCCACCACAGTGGCTCATAGGCCGGGGGGAGGGACCTAGAGGTGTTCCATGCACCTCCTGGTGACCGGTCGTTTGGTTGTTCCGGCATTACGGTGTTACGGCCACCGGCCTTTTATAATATAGATGTCATTGAAATGTTTAATGTTTGGATAAAATGACCCCACCCCCAGTTTTATTGAGAGATAATTGACATACAGCACTGTATAAATTTAAGGTATACAACACAATGACTTAACTTACATGTATTGTAAAATGATTATCACAAATGTTTAGCTAACATCTATCATCGCATATAGACACAAGAAAATATTTTTTCCTTGTGATGAGAACTCTGAGGATCTACTCTCTTAACAACTTTCAAATGCACCATACAGCAGTATCCTATATAATAAAAGCCCAATATGCAAATTGTTTGACCAGTAGTTTGACCTGGAGTTGGACCACTCATTATAACATGTGCTGACCACCAGAGGGCAGCACAGACCATGGCGGGCGTCAGAGACGCAATGCTGGCAGCAGGCAGCAGTGGAGGCGCAGCCACCCCCATGGGCCCTGGCAAGAGTGGGACCACGACGGGATGGTGGAGCAGGTAAGCGGGTGGTGCCAGGCCAAGGGGGGTGGGAGTGGGGGCTCAATAGCCCTGCCAATTGCCCTGCAGACAGTGACCAGCAGTGGGGGGGGCCTGATCCCAATTGATCACCCTGCAGGTGGGATGGTGGAGCAGGTGAGGGGGCGGCACCAGGCCACACCAGGGTGCCAGGCAGGGCTGCAGGGCTGTGAGGCTGGGAGCAAGAGCTGGGGCTGTGAGTCTGGGGGTGCAAGCTGGGGCCCAATACCCGCAGGCCACCCCGATGAATCCCACCCATGCATGAATTCATCTACCGGGCCTCTAGTTAACTATAGTCATCATGTTAAAATACCGTTATTTTAATTTTGCATCTGAAACTGTGATTATTTTATCAGTCAAGAAATAACAGATAAATAAACCAGTAAGCTAGAAAGGTTGTGTGCTTGTGTTTGTGTGTGTTTTTATTGATCTTTGCAGATGCAGATGTGTGTTTTTTGGCTTTCTTTTAGGCCTGGATTTTTATACTCATACCCTGATCCAACTCTAGTAGAAGTTTCTCTAACTCCTTAGAAAGAATTCTTACCATGCTCATTGTTTCTGGAAGTAAAGACATTGAAGTTCTATTCTAACTGAGATCTAAACTCATTCTCTTCCCACCTCATCTTTGACCTCCAATCAATCTTGCATCTGAAACAAGGTCATTCATACAGCACTAAGAATGAGATCTTGGTTGAATGGCTTTATGTTCAATCTCTCTTTCTGGGGGCAGTCACCTGCTATCCTCAAGGTGACCTTGAGTTCCCTGAAGACTGGAGACATCTTTTACACTTTGTTCTTATCATAATGGCTATCACATAATAGGGTCTCAATCAATATTTGTTAAATTGTAGTAACCCATAGTAGTAATAGATGGTTTTCTGACAACATTCTATAACATAAGTCTTACTCTCACACAATATACCTTCCACCATTCCCTAAATCTATTTCTCCTTTCCTTCATATGCACAGTATCCTAATGCAATATAGTTGCCTTCTTACAAAATTCTGGTCAGGAAAAGTTTCTCTTTGGAGAGAAGACAAGCTATTAAACCTCATTAATTTAATTAGTAGTCTCTGTTGCTTCTGACTACTCTAAATTGGCTCTTATAGCACTGACTGATGCCTTGACATCGGTACACTCTGTTCCATAATTATGCTCCTTCTTTAGAAAATTACATTTGAAATAAACACATAAACTAGGTTTCCTGCAGGAAATTTTTGGCTATGAGCATGAAATATAAGCCTGGAGCAAGGTGATCTGCATGGGAGTGGGAATATATGGGTGATAAAAAGATTTTTTAAGTCTTTAGGTGAAAAGATTGAGGGTACCTGTGCCCTTAACCTATCACCGTCAACAACTGTGTGATAAGCACTTTCTATATGCCAGGCACTGGGCAATGAAGAAGATATGGTCCTGGCCTAAATCAGGCTGTCTAATGTATTAAGTCTGTAATTTTAAAAAAATACCAACTAAAAGCAGAGGAACAACCCTAACTGGTTTGGTATGGTCCCAGGTTTGATTCCAGTCAAGGGTATGTACCTTGGTTGCGGGCACATCTCCAGTAGGGGCTGTGCAGGAGGCAGCTGATCAATGTTTCTCTCTCCTCAATGTTTCTAACTCTCTATCCTTCTCCCTTCATCTCTGTAAAAAAATCAATAAACTATATTTAAAAAAATAAATAAAAATAAAAGCAGAGGAACAGATACAAAAGAAACAAAATTAAGAGGTGCATTAGTAGAGACAGGGACCTCAGTACCAGAAATAATAGCCTGAATACCAAAACCCTAAGCAGTATGGATTCCTCAGAGCCATGATAGAACCTCAAGCAGGAAAAGAATTCCATACTTAAAGAGTAATTCAGTACAGATTACAAGAGTGGAGTTCATTGATTCTGAAATTTTTTTAATGGATTCAATCAATCATTCCTTACTACTCCTAGAGAGCCCAAGTGCCCCATTGGTCTTTCCCAGTCTCCTCCATTGTTTTGCAGAACAAATGTCAAACCAGGTATCAAATTATTCTGTCTCACCTCTAGGTTCTACAGCTGAAGATCTCCTGGAACTGACCTGGCGAGGTCTTAGGCTTCATTTCCTTAAGCCCGTCTGCAATCATGGTCATAAGCATCCTCTGCATTAAAATCAGAGCTAGTTTATCATTTGGTCTAGGAGATAATCTCTGAAGCAAGATATAAATTTCTAGAGATGTGATGAGTTAAGGTGTCAATAGAAATGCATTTTAGAACCAAAAGGCTCCAGTAGGTAGGAGAGAACTCTGGGCTAGTACAAAAAGATCTGATGTCCTCTGAAGCCTCTTTGGTTGGAAAAGGGTCTTGTATATCTTATCACACCAAGATGGGGGCACAATAGAGCCTCACAGAATGGATCAACAATTAGTCTTCTTTGATCAACTGCTGGTTATTAGTGATAATAAAACATTAGATGGTCTACTATGGTTGACTGAACCCTTGTTCACAATTTTTCGCATCTCCCCTATTTTTGAACTATGCATCCACACCCCTTGCCTGTCACTCTGTAGTACTTCCACTATAGTGGATGTAGTGTAATAACCCACCCAATGAAGGGCTTGGCACCACGGCTTGCTCTGACCCAGGGAATGTGGACAGCAGTGACAAGGTGCCAGATGCAGAGGTCTCAGGAAGTACTAGATAATCCCAAGTTTCCTCCTGCCCTCTTGCCATTTTCCAAGAGAATAACATTCCCCGGGTAGTTTTTAGCCAAAGGAGAATGTGGAGATCATGGAGCAGATTCTAACATAATTTTCAAACCTGAATCTTTGTCTGGCTATTTCACAGCTAGTATGAGAGAGAATCATTGATTGGCTGCCTCCTGCATGCCCCCACTAGGAATTGAGCGCCCACCCAGGGCATGTGCCCTGACCGGGAATCAATCACTGAGCCACGCAGACTAGGCAGAGCTAGTTTCTTATCTGGTGTAAGAGACAATCTCTGAAGCAAGATATAAATTCCTGGAGATGAGTTGAAGTGTCAATAGAAAGATATTTTAGAACCAAAAGGCTATTCATAGATCTATCATAATAAAATTTAAAGGTTTCTTATTGTAAGCTGCTTAGTTTTGGAGTGGCTTGTTAACATTATTGCAGTACTATTTGGCAAATGTAGCTATTGTGAAGTCATTAAAAATCATATTTTTAAGGACTTTATTTATGATTTGAGATAAAGAAGATAACATATTTCTAAACTGAAATTATGGTATAATTATGGAATTATCACATAAGTGAATTGATGAGATAATTCTACCTGAATAATCAGGACAGAAAATTTATTTTAAAATGACATACATATATTTTTATATATACAGTGTCCAAAGGAATAGAATAAAGCATGCCAATATGTTAAATAATGACTGTTTCTTTTTTTAAATATATTTTATTGATTTTTTACAGAGAGGAAGGGAGAGGGATAGAGAGTTAGAAACATCGATGAGAGAGAAACATCAATCAGCTGCCTCCTGTACACCTCCTACTGGGGATGTGCTTGCAACCAAGGTACATGCCCTTGACCGGAATCGAACCTGGGACCTTTCAGTCCACAGGCCGACGCTCTATCCACTGAGCCAAACCGGTTAGGGCATGACTGTTTCTAGTTGGTATAATTATGAGTGATTTTTGTTTTGTTTTATTGTTTGCCATAAAATAGGTGTTCAATTAATACCAGCTAAATTAAAAGTTGAATTAATAAATTTTCATACATTTTAAATTTTCTACAGTGAACAGATATTGCTTTTGTAATCATAAAAATCAATGTTTATTTTTTTAAATGGAGATCCATGACCTAGAATGTTGGCAATAACCCAATAATGACAATTATTTATGAGGCTTCTTCCCAACAGTGGTAAACACTCCTAACAGAGCTATAATCTAGAGATTGGTTTATTGAGTAGCATTTTATGAAGACAGAATAACATTCCTATCAAAGTCAAGATTCATTAGGCCAATTTCTCCATCAAAGCCCAGGGGAACACCAATCTAGTGAAAAGAAATGGGATGGGTCAAACATGTTCTACACATAGGAAAGAAATGAAAAGTATTTTGAAGGGATTGAGGGCAACAAAGGAAAGAAGGTGAAAGAAAGGTGAGGAAGAAGTGAGAGGATTAAAGAAAGGAGAAAGAATGGGCAAAAGAAAATTTACAAAGAAAGCATTCTGTTCCGCTTCATCCTAAGGACATATCCATATCCGTTCACCATCACACCATCGTCATCTATCTCCACTTATAAAAAGGCCGGGGGACCCAACATTAGGCAGAGAAGGGCTCTTTTGCAGCAGCCAAGGCATTTCATCAAGTAGGAATGATACCCCAGTGTACTGCTCTACAATCCTCACTTATATTTTAGCCACCTGGTTTTACAGTCATTGTTCCCTCTTGCCAAGTCCCCTTCTCATTTATCATAGTTCAAAAGGAGATGACTTCCAGGCTAGACAATGTGCTTGCAGAGGCTTTGGGCCTGTCCTTTCCTTCTACCAGCTCCCACCAGAGAGCCCTAGACACCAGCCCACCTTTTCTACCGCAGCCCCCAGGCCAATCATTCAGAATAAACATAGGTCAATTGCATCCCTCTGGGAGGGAATTGTCCATTAAAAAGTAGATGACCTTTATCAAGCCTAAAAGATGGATAGAGAAAGGAAGAAAGGACTATGGGGTTGATCAGAAAGAAGTAATAAAGAACAGAGAAAATAAAGAAAAGAGGGGGAAAGTTAAGAGGAACAGGGAAGGGGCAAAGGAAGAGAGAGTGGGAGGGAGCAAAGAAGTCTCACCCAGTGGGAGCCCTTCTCACCATGGAGAGCAACAAGGTCAGCCCCATGGTTTAAAATGGTAAAAGAGCCTACCCTGGGTGCATATGCCTGCTTCTCTTTCTATCCAAGATTCATTCTTTATTCTTTTCATGCTTACCCATCTGTTCACTTTAAACCATACACAGAGTAGGCCCAGCCTAAGGGAGCTCCGGGGTGATTTTTCTCTAGGCCCATCCCACCTCCACCCAACGTGTGTGTGTGTGTGTGTGTGTGTGTGTGTGTGTGTGTGTGTGTGTGTGTATGTGTGTGTGTGATAATGATAGGTAAAAGGAGTGTTCAGGTACCAAATTTGTCAGTTAAACCAACATTCTAACTTCAGAAGAATAAATCTTACGGGTAGTCCCATCCATGCAGGCTTTCATTGCTTTCCTCCACAGACACAGACTGAACTTGGTCTCTGTCCTTGATACTGGGATGCCTGATACAGGCTTTATGGCTCACATTGTCTAGTTCAGGGGACAGACAAGCAAAACAATATTTAGAGACACATAGTTCTATGGTTGAAGAGTGTGTGTGTGTGTGTGTGTGTGTGTGTGTGTGTGCAGGTGTGACTTAGGGTATGTTGTGGACCTGGATAAATTGTTACAGGGCAAAGTTTGTCTTCTTAGTCCTGAGCTGCACCCATTTCATGATTTTCTGGACTGGTCTCATGGAACCCTGAAAGTCCTTTCTCTTTACTTAGGAACCAAGAATGCAGGCAAGAAGATGTGGAAGATTTTGACTGCTTTTCAAAATCTTGAAATTACTCTAAATGGGCAGCTTCCCTGTCCACTTATTCCTTAGGTCCACCCTCTGAAAGTCCTGAAGCAGAGAATGAACAGGATTGGAAGGTAAACCAAAAAGGCCTCCGTAGTCCATATGTCTTTCTTTCTCCCACCCAAAGTACCTAATCCCACCACCAAGACCTCTCATTTTATGGAATGGCAAAGTATAATAGAAAATCTGGTAGACCAGATTTTTAAAAAATCCTACATATAGTGTGTGTGATTAGGGGAAGTTATTTAATCTTTCTGAGCCTGGGTTTAATGATCTTAAAAATATGAATGATACCAACACACTTTATATAAGCTTATTCTAAAATTGAAATAATAATAATAATAATAATAATAATACTTCTCCCTGTATTGAATACTTAAAATTTACTAGTGTTGTGCTGAGAATTTTACATAATCATCTTATTTAAGCCTCACAACAACCCCCAAAGTCTTGTCTTATATATCAGAAAGCTGAATCTCGGAGAAAAAGCATACCCAAGATTGCGTAAGAAGCAGTGATATAATTCAAATTCATATCCAGCTCTGTCTAACTCCAAAGTTCCTACATCTTAGATTAAGCACCAAATTATACCTTACACATAGTAGGTACTCAATAACTATGAATTCCCTTCTTACACTCCCTTAGGTATGAATTTCAGTGGCTTTGATAACCTTGGTACAATCCTACACTCCCTCTGAGGTTGCCTTTCAGTGATTCCCCTCTTCTTGTAGATGATCAGAATCTGTATATTCAGACCAGTTCTTTAAGCATCTCTTTTTAAACAGATGTGTTGATAATGTAAGTTTTGGGTAATGAGATTTTCCAGGCCATAAGTTGCTAACTGTGAATTAATTGCCAAGCCTATTTGCAATAAATAAAGGGACTATTACGTATTTTTTAAAATAATCACAAGGACCCACTGAGCTTGTACAGAAAGGTTCAGAGTTGTGTTTCACAAGCATCCAGGAGTCAACCGGGTAGGAAGACAACCTCAAAAGCACAAAGCTAGAGCACCTCCTGACAGTGCTTAAGAATAAAGAGCTCTGGTCCAGGATTCAAATTATGAATTTAGCTCAACAGGTGTTGCTCAGTGGTTGAGTGTTGACCAAGCAGGAGGTCACCATTCGATTCCTGCTCAGGGCACATGCCTGGGTTGTGGGCTCGATCCCCAGTGGGGGGCATGCAAGAAGCAGCTGATCAGTTATTCTCTCTTATCATCGATGTTTCTCTCTCTCTCTTCCTCTTCCTTTCTTTCTCTGATATCAACTAAAAAAGCAAAGCAAAATGAATTTAGTACAGCATATGGAAAGAGAGTCAATGTTCCCATAGAGTCCATACAACATTTCAGGTATTTTGTCAAAGGTGTTTATGTATTCACTATTTGGTTAGACAAAAAACCTCAGAGGTCCTGTCAAAATGTAAATATGAATCTGTACATTTTGATAAAAGATTCACCCCCAACTCCCAATAAATGTTTTTATCACTTGTACAGCTAACAGGACTCTTACTCATCAATTTCCTTTCCTTCCACTTCTGCTCTCCACATGGGCTCAGCCTTATGGATTTGCACAGCAGAGGCTCCATCTTACCATGGATGGAGAAGATGGGTTGCTGGTGAAAGGAGCTTCATTTTTACAGACTGAAAACTGTGGGGAGGGGGCTGAGTCAACCCTCTGGATACAGGTCCCTGTGAGCAACAGCCTGCCACCACATGTGGGGGCATTAAGAGACAGCTATTATCTTCAGACCCAGAAAGGAAGACTTTCGGGGGGGGGGGAGAATTCAACGAAGCAAACATCAGTGCTTTATTTTTCCTTTACAATGTTGCTGATAATGCGTTGGCCTGAGCTGGTGTTAATATGTGGCCCTGGGAGACCATATGAAAACAATAGCCAAACACCAATGGGCTGCAGCAGGAAGCTCCCGACAAGGGTCCTGCAGAGAAGATGGAAATCTGAAAGGCACAGGGCTTTGGGCTTTCTCTCACTGGGGAAACAAAGAGGAGAAGTGTGCTAATCCCACAGATTTCATAAGGTTTCTGATTTACTGATCTCTCAGAAGGCTCTGTTGGGGTTTGTCATTTTGATGAGAATGCCTTACTGTAAAGGTTAAACATGCTAAGAAGCATGAAATGATCTTCTCCAAGAAAGATTGCATCTCCTCGCCAGGGAAATAACCATCCAATCACCCACAGAAGGGGGCCTTTCAAGCACCATTTATACCCAGAGTTTCCAGCCCTAGGTGTCAGATGCTCTTTTCACTTCCAAGTCCTCTCTGCTGGGCTGGATTTATTTGTTGTTCCTAGGGTAAGACTGGATGGGTGATGAAAGAGAAAAGAGAAATGTATCCATGTCTTTTCTCTTTATGTCTTTTTTTTTAAGAGTTTAAAGAATATATTTGAACCACACAAGCAAGCAAAAAGATATTACAGAAGAAAATAATGGAACAATTTATATAAGTACCTAACATATGATGAGCATGCCCTTACATTTAAAACCAAAGAAAATAACATTGGTACTATATATTTATTTGACAAGTGTGTAGTTAAGAATTCATTCTCCACACTTTAAATGTTTTATATTAGAGAGTTCTTCAATGCACAATTTCCAGTTCATATTTCTTCTCCCTAAATCAATCGACAACATTTCAAATAAAATTTATCAAGATGAAAGAAGATGAAGAGATTAGTCAAAGAACATGTATGCATAGACCATGGACACAGACAACACTGTAGTGATGGTAAGAAGGAGGGGGAAGAGGACTGGGTGGAAGTGGGCAAAGGGGGAGAACATGGGGGACATCTGTAATAGTGTCAACAATAAAAATTAAAAAATTACCAAAGGTTGACCAAATGCCTTTGCTATAATGCCATTATTCTACTCCTTAGTAGGTGATAGGTACATAAACATATATTTTTACAAAATATACACAGATACTGCTTGTATATATTTCTTTAAAAAATCTAACCATAGTGGAACCAAAATGAGGGACTAAGAACATTATAGTCTTTGGGTAACTCATTTTCTATGCGGAGGCCTCAGTTTCCTCATCTAAAATTGGGGATTGAGGGTGTTTATGCTAGATAATATCTGGGCCTCTGGCAATATAATTTTACATCCCTTTAGTCTCTGTTTTCATTGAGTTAATCCAGCTTTAGGTTTTGAGTCTTTTATTCATGTCAGTTACATGTCTGCTGTTTCTTCCCCTTAATAAGCCCCAATTGAATTAAAACAAAACCCAGGATAAAATAGAGTAGAAAAACATCTCGAAGACTAGAGGGAAACTATGCACATGCGCTCGATATGCAATCAATGTGCACTGAGGAGCAAAATCCTCAATATTGGGTGTCATCACTACAAAATTCTAAAGAGACCAGAATATAGAGAATTTAAAAATATGACTTTCTGCCCTAACTGGTTTGGCTCAGTGGATAGAGCATCGGCCTGCGGACTGAAGGGTCCCAGGTTCGATTCCGCTCAAGGGCATGTACCTTGTTTGCGGGCACATCCCCAGTGGGGGGTGTGCAGGAGGCAGCTGATCGATGTTTCTCTGTCATTGATGTTTCTGACTCTCTATCCCTCTCCCCTCCTCTCTGTAGAAAATCAATAAAATATATTTAAAAAAAAATAAAAATATGACTTTCCTATCTCTAAAAAATAAAAGAAATATTTTAACTTAATCTCAAATATAGCCACTTTTACAAGAGAAAAAGAAACTATCATTTTTTTCAATCAATTACAGTTGTGAGTACATGAAACACAGAGTTTATTCTTGTATTATTATTTATTAATTACTAGAGGCCCAGTGCACAAAATGTGTGCATGGTGGGGAGGGGGACCCCTCAATCCGGCCTGCACCCTCTCCAATCCGGGACCCCTCAGGGAATGTCCAACTACCGGTTTGTGCCTGCACTTTTAACAGATGACAGCTCCATTGTTGTTTCTTCTTGTCATGATTAAACCATTGGAATTAGTAGGTATTCAAAGTATGTATAAATTTTGGGGGGACACCTTGTATATTTCTAGTCAGCTGTGTAAGGAACCAATGGCGGATTTGGAACCCCCAGACAGGGAACCTCACTCACTCCCCGCATGTCTCCCCACTCCACTTTCCACCTTCGTGGGCAGCGGGAGAATCAATGTTTTCTCTCATTAACTCGGAAAAGCACGTCCTGTCACCCGCTGCCCAGCAGGAGTGAGCTAGGGCCCAAGCAAGCGAGGCTCAGTCAGAGCAGCCTTCACTCATGGGTGCCGGCACCCAAAGTGCACATTCCTCCACTGCAGTCACCCTGACTATCCCGTTTCACTGAGGGGACGGAACTCCTCACCTCCTCTGGGTTCCCAATCTTGAACACTGACTGAAGGCACCTCAGCGAGGGCCACCCGTGCCCACCAGGTGTGTCTGTCTGCACCTGCTCCCGCCTCAGCACCTGCATTAGCTCCATGGAGGTGATCTCATCACTGCACTGGCCTCCACGGGAACAGGGCATCACCACTCCGCCCTCTCACTGTCATCTCACAGGCGCCCACCCTCAGACCCAGAACACCCAGACACTCTCCAAAGGACGTGAGCATGCCGGAGGGGATGTGTGCACGTCCTGTGGGGGATGTAGGCATGCTGGGGTTGATGGAAGTGTGGTGGAGGGGCAGAGGGGAACTTGCGCATGCCATGGTCCGAGACTGTTGCAGGCGCACATGGGTGACAGCGCGCTGGGGGACATTCACATGCCAAGGGGGGAGGAAAGGATGTGCGCACCAGAGGCCTGCAGCCGCACAGATCCACAAACCCCCATGGCGCGGCCAGGAGGATGTCAATCTGGCCCACCACGGTGGCTGTCCCTGCGATCACGCACCTTTTGGGCCAGGAGGCGGGGCTTGTGCAGCCACTCTTCGGCGCTGATGGCCTGCAGGCGCTACTTCAGCTCGGCCCACAGGCTCCACTTGGAGCGCTCACGGCTGCCACCGCCACCCTCCACTGGCCCACCTCCCCCGCCCAGAGGCTCTCCACGCGCGCTGCCCACTGGCCCAGAACACACTATCCACTGGCTGCTCCACACCTGCGCACAATGCCCACCAGACTGGAGCGCGCTGCCCACTGGCCACTCTGCGTCTGCGCATGCTGACCACTGGCCCAGAGCAGCCGGGGTGGGATGCCTGCCTTCGTTGCCTTGGCAATGAAGCCAGGCATCCTGCCCTGCCTCAGCCATTTCATGCTTCTGTGCCTGCATGCTGCCCACAGGCCCTCTGCAGGCAGGGCAGGGTGGAACGCCTGCATCATTGCCGTGGCAATGATGCAAGCATCCCGGCCTGGCTGCCACCATCTTTGTCGCAGAGTGACCCTCAATTTGCATATTCCCTCCTTATTGGCTGTGGGCCCTGCCATCTTTGTCACAGTGTTATGGTCAATTTGCATATTTCCTCTTTATTAGATAGGGCTTATTTCCATATGAAAAACTCTAAACCTACTTTTGCCCAAGGCTGGATATGCAAATCTTGGCCAAGATAATCACAGACCATCTACACGGATAAAAGATAAACATGCAAATTGGTGTCACTCCGCTATGCCCATCAGCCAATCAGAGTGACTATGCAAATTAACCCAACAAAGATGGAGGTTAATTTGCATATGCAGGTGTGGAGCGAAGACTGAAGGCTCCGGCCAGAGTGAAGACTGAAGACTGAAGACTGAAGACTGAAGAGGCTTGGCTTCTCTGCTGTGGCCGGACCAAAGGCCTGGGTCCTGGGTCCTGGAGGAAAACCAGTGCCAGCAGCCAGGGGAAGGAAGGCCTATTTCACGAATCTTCATGCAACGGGCTTCTAGTATTAACATAATTCTTCAAAATCTGGGATTACACCAGTCATGTCTTGCTTCCTTATACAAAACATTTGACGTGTGGACAAAAGCATGCTTTGGTATGTTCCCTTCTGCCACAACCTTCCTTCCAACATCACACATTTAAACACAAAAATCCTATCTAGGTCATTTTTACAACCCAAGAAAAACACAGAATAAAAACATTAGCCATAGAACTTTTCATTCTTGAATTATAGAATTTTAGATTCAAGAAGGGGCATGTTGGCTTATTATCCATGTAAGAATATTATACACAATGACAGAGGGACCAGCAAACCAATTAAGCAGCCACTGTTGACATTCTCAGTGGTAAATACGGAAATTGAGGCAGAGAAAGGGTAAGTCACATATGTTCAGAATAGGACCGGCATGCACAGGTGATGCCTAGCTATATCCTCTTGTTACCTCCCAAGAATTTCCAACTGCTTTGAGATGGCTGAATAGTAGAAAGGGAAGAAACACTAGGATTCTATGGCCAAACCCCTGTTCTAATCTAGTCTTGGACATTCTTTAGTTGGGTACAGCTGGCTAGTAAATCCGATCAACATTGCCCCTAATATCTATTATATGCACCCCCAAAATGTGACCTCCATTCTCTCTACCTCAGTTGGAGCTCTTATTTCTTATTCCTGAAATAATACAATGCAAGCTGAACTAATACATGCTGATCTGTTGGCCTACTGTCTCCCACATCCCACCCATCCTCCATCAGAATGCTCCAACCTTGTTGTCCCATTGATAAAAACCCCATGCCTCCTACAAGATAAGATCTAAACTTGGGAGAGCAAACCACTTGCTTCACAGCTGGTCCTTCCACTCCTCTAGCCACACCTTCTAAAATGCCCCCTCAAGTTCCTTCTCCTCAATCCCCAAGTCTTAGATTCCATCTCAGGAAAACTTCCTGTTTATCTAAGTCACCTCTGCATCTCTGTTCCTTCTATCTGGAATACTTTTACCTACCCAGTCTACCTGGGAGATTCCTGCAACTCCACCAAGCCTCAGTTCTAGTGTCACCCAATCTGTGATGCTGCCCATGATAATTCTACCTGCACTTGTGTCCCACCTGTCTCAGATATCAGAATTTATTGTCATGTTTATGAGGAGTGGCACAATCAACATTTTGGCATCCCGAGGCTCAACGCAGCCCCTGGAACACAGTACTCAATAGGTGCTTGGAATGAATGAATTTGGCTCTTAATTTCTCCATCTAGAAAATGAGAATAATAAAATGAAGCCTGCAGAGTGGATGTGAGGGTTAAATGGCTAGTGTATATACAGAGTAGGCACATAATTTCTCTCAATAATCCATACTGGAGCAAGGAAGAATTTATTTATCTGTGAAAAGACACAAGTAGCCAGATATGCTAGAACAGACTATGACAATCCCCTTGTGTTGAGTTTTGAAGCACTTGTTTTTCATAATTTAGCACCATCTCAATCTATTGCATCCATAAAGGGAAAATGTCTGTTGGCATTCAAACAGCTTTTAGCAAAGGCAGTAATAAAGGTACAGAGCAGCAATATAAATGGCTGCTGTGTCCCTGCATTTGACAGAACCACAGCCAACAGCAGGTATGACGCAGTCCCAAGCAGCTGTCATGCGCCACCCCAAAGTGCTGACCCTCTCTCTCTCAGGCTGAACACAGGCAAAGATGGAGAGTTTTCAAATATCTCCAAAGCCCCCAGCCTATCCTTCTGAGACCCCTGAGCTTTATGACTCCAGAATAATAGAATCTCCTTCCCTGAATCTATTCTTTGGAGGGACGGGAGCAGCTGTGATCTTGGGTACCTCAGACCCTGACCTAGTGGAATGACACTTATGAAGGGTTCTTGGACTATGTGACAATTTCCTGGGATCATAAAATCCTGGGTCTGGGAAAAGAAAAACTTGGAAAAGAGGGAGAGAAAAAATAAAAGTCTGAATCTGATCACTGATATGGTCCTCACCAGGGATACGTGTGTATAAGTTAGGTATTAAATGATTAGAAAAAATGAAGATACATTGGTTGATGATATGAATTGTGTATTTCTTGAAAAGTCCCTTTCTCTGGTACATGTCATTTCCCATCTAAAAGGGGTACACAATGGACAGAAAAGGAGACAGCCTTTTAATGCTCTTAAGAAATCCAAGGTTATATTCATTAATCCATCAATTAAAACTTATAGTTCATGGGTCTGAAGTATTCCCAGAACACTGAGGTATTCATCTTCTTAGATGAATGAATCAGAGAGGTGACAAATTCAATGTAGTGTTAATATAACTAAACCCAGCCTCCTAACCCAGACAGTTCTGCAGACTGTAAGGAACAAGGACTCACATTCCTGTCCTCCCCTTCACTCACCTTTACCTCTTGTCTCAGGATGAGAGAAGATATTGCCAAGCAGATGACATTTGAGGATCACAGAGTTTAGAACTGGAAAGGCCCTAAGAGAGCATGAAACTCAATTGCCTCATTTTATTTTTGCATAACAGAGACACCAGAGGATCCAAGTAAGAATCTCAAGGACACATATCTAAATAAAGGGCCTGGATATCCCTGGGGAATGGGACAGATCCTCAATGGCACTGGAATCAGTGAAAGCAAAAAGGATTATTACATTTGACCTTGGATACCAAGGTTTCTTGTGTTTGCACATCACTGAGTCAGTCTGAGCAGGCCCCAGTGGCTCTAGAATTACTTACAAAGTGGTATATCATGTTGGACATATTTTGCTTTATCTTTTTCTTTCCTATAATTATTTCCTGAATCACTGCCCTTGGTAGACTGCATTTCAATTTGCAGATCACTTCTCCATCCCCTCCACTAGACTGAGTCCATCAAGGAACTGAAACCATGTATTCTACAAATTTGTATCCTCACAACTTAGCTCACCAAGCCTGGTATAGAGAATAGCTAGATACCTACTTATGGAATTTCTATGTGAATATTTTACTTAATTCCAAAGAAGCATCAGAGCTTCCTTTCCTATCTGTTTCATTTGCTATAATTTAGGGAACCAAAGGCCATTGAAATTAAAGCTACTTAAGTAGAAATGTGGTATGTAGACATTTTAATAATCTAACTTTAGTACTCTAAGTAAGGTAAAAAATGAACTTGATATTTTCATAATCATATGACATGCTATCCAGGGCTCCAAAGAAGAGATTAGCATAGACTGAACTAGGATGATGGTGGTGAAAAGGGAGAGAAGTGGACAGACGCAGGATGGGTTTAGATGAAGCATCAACAGGAACTTGCTGAGGCAGACAGAATGAGATGAAAGAAAATTCAAGGAAAACCCCAAGGACAATAGTAATACTATTTAGTGAGATGGAGAAAACTAAAAGTAAAAAAAAATGTCTAAGGCAGGAATGAGGACCTCAAATTTCTTTTTCTCAATGTTGTGATTAAGATACCTATCAGATATCCAAATGCAGTTGTCAAATAGACAACTGGATATAAATATCTGGGATTCCAGAGAGAGTTCCAGGATAAAGATCCTGACTTGGGAGTCACTGACATACAGATGACCTTTGACATCTTGGCAATGGATGAGGGCACAAAGGGGCACTAACCACTAGGTGATCTTGACTCTCAGTGCTGCACTGTACAGACTGAGGAGCATGTACAGACCACAAAGAGACACAGTACAGAGGACTGGGGCCTTCCAACATTTAATAACCATATAGTATGTATATAGCACAGTTCTAGAGACTGTGGGGAAACAAAGATATTTAATGCACTGTTCTTCCCTCAATGACCTTACAATATAACCTCTTTCATATATCCAATGTGATAGAAAGTGCAATGGATTAGGAACCAGAAATCATGAATTTTAACCACTCTACAACTACTCCAAGTTAAAGTCATGTTAAGTTCTTAGGGCTTCTAATTCCTTACCTACTAATACAAGGATTAAATACAAATAATATGAATGGTATTTACTAATGTCATGATTTCTTTTTCTTTTTTTTTAAATATATTTTATTGATTTTTTTACATAGAGGAAGGGAGAGGGATAGAGAGTTAGAAATATTGATGAGAGAGAAACATCGATCAGTTGCCTCCTGCATACCCCCTACTGGGGATTGAGCCCACAACCAAGGTACATGCCCTTGACCAGAATCGAACCTGGGACCCTTCAATCCACAGGCTGATGCTCTATCTATTGAGCCAAACCGGTTAGGGCTAATGTCATGATTTCCATATGGCATTCAAATGATGCACTCCAGCCTCACCTGTAAGTGGTGTTTTGTCTGAAGGCGGTTTCTCACCCTTCCTTCCCCCCAAAAAATGTGCTGCTGTGGCTCTGGGGTACATAGCAGCCATCAGAGGGGTTGGCTGAAAGAGAAGTTCCTGAGCTGGAAAGGGGAGCAGCTGCTGCCTTCACTCTTATTCTGTTAGAACAAGAGTCATTGGAGAGAACTCAAAATATCTTTCATTCTTGGTTTTCAGCTTGTATTTATGTCAGATGAATGGAATCCTGGAGACCAGTGAGAAGAGTAGATTTACCTCTCCATCACATCTTCTTGGCTCTACAAATTAATATTCTCAAAGACATTGCATTCCCATGATCCCTGGAAATACTTTCTTTTATCAGATAGAAGTAGTTGCACATGGTTGGACATCTGTAATAGGACATGGCCATATGGGTGAGGGTACCCCGAGTTTACCCATTTAAGGATGAAAGAGCATGCTTTGTGTTTGTATATATAAAGGCACACATGGGTGATCCTTTATATCTATTCTAGGTAACTGCCTACGCAGACAGAGCTGACTGGTGAACCAAATTAGGCCAAGTAGGTTCTCTTTCCAGAAAATATAAACTCTGAATGGAAAAGTCCAGAACCTAGAGGTCAGGAGAGATTAATCATTTCAATTGCAGTGCCTTGGAGTCCCCAGAGTGGTTCTTCTTCCTTTGTAAGATATACTTAGTGAGATCTTCAGTTGATTGGCACCCCTCTTGGTAATCATGAAGCAAATCCTCCTACTTGACTCTGTTAGCTATAGTCCATTCTGTAACTTGCAACCAAGAAAACCTTACCTAGTAAGTATTAGTGTCCCCATTTTACAGATAAGGATACTAAGACGTAGAATTAAGAGAGAAAGTAGTTGTAAATCATCTAGCTAGTAAGTGACAGAACCAACACAGCAATCAAGCTCCATCTGACTCTAAAATCCATGGCACTAAGCACTAGGCAATCTTGACTCTCAGCGCTGTACTGTGGATTATTTTCCTTGCCATAGAGATGAACTTGTGCTGGGTCCTATTTTCTTTCTTGCTAAATAAATGATGGCATTCAGAAAAAGCCATCCAGAAAAAAAGGATAGAATCTGCAGCTCAAATTGAAGCTCAATCGTCCACAAATAAATCAAATCCATAGCCTTGCCTATGGACACTTGGCTCCCATCAAGGGAACGAAACAATTTGGCTACACTGGCAAGGAGAAGATGCCTATGTTATCTCAGGTAAATTTATCTTATATCCTTCACATAGACAAGCTAGAATGCTTCCTCTGTACAACAGGGCTCCACAGGATGGCAGGTGGTCATCCAGCAGATGACAGCATTTCAACCAAACTGATTGGTATTCAGTAGCTAAAACAGGCTTTTGCTTTTTAGGTCATGGAGACATTTCCCACTTCACTATGAATAACAAACCAAAATAGCTACAGCTGAACAACCGGAATGGGTAGATATATCTACATCTTCTTATAATAGTATCAGATCATGCTGAAAAATCTAAATATGACATCAAGATAATTGTTATATGTCAAGATTTAGAGTTGCTCATTTTCACAGGCAGTAGAGCACTCTTCTGAGGACACAAGTAAGAGTCATCCATTTTTACTCTAAGAGAAAAATACTCATACAAATTAACCTCAGTCTAACATATATATTTCCTAGTTCTCTTGCTTTATTCCCTTGTTGTGGGCTGACAACTTTGATCTTGAAGTCATCTCTTAGACTGAACTGCTTGCTCACTTTGAGTTCTTGGGCTATTTTGATCTGAACTAGGCCATCTCCAATTCTGCTTCTCTAAATACCAGTTTTCAGCATCTTACCTATTTTATATAAACAAGTACTTCTTCTAACACTACTGTTCCTGCTGTGGGACCAGCAATAACAAGAGACTGACCCTTCTATGAATTCCAAGCATGGGACATAGTTTGGGCTAGGTGGAACACACTGTCTTAGCAACTATCCTAGACTCATCATATTTATCACAAATGATGAATTCTAGGATTATGATTAATGCTTCTAGAAAAAGATTATAAAGAAAATGGTAAAGTGAGTGATCAGGTTGATGGTATTATGGTGGATGGAGCAGCATTCCTTGATCCAAAGGGGGTCATGCTCCTGTATAAATAATCTTAACAAACACTTTGCCTTCACCGCTCTTCAGAAGTGCCTGTAGTGAATACTGAGGGTAACAGGTATAGAGAGACTATAATTCTATTAAAAATAAGAGACAAGAAAAAAAAACTGGGCCCATTTTTCTGACCATCACTCCCCCATATAGACATGGCCTCTCCCATATGTGTGCCCTACTGTTCCCCTACAGACATGTAGCATAACACCCACCGCATGTCAGACTTCCCCCACATCTCCCTTTGTTTCCCAGGAAGGGTTACAAACCCCTTGATCAAAATCAGGGGCTATCAGTTTATTTGTAATTCCTATCTAATACAATTTCTGGAAAATACTAGGATTTCATGTCAGTTGAGTGTATGAAAAATAAATAAAAGATACTCAAAAGCATCTCCCCTGAGGAATCAGTTTCAATAAAGAAAAATAATGTCATTGGAAGGCTCTATTTTCTTTGCTAGCAGAATGGAGTCCTATCATTTTTACACTCCACTGATTCATTCTGAACATGGTGTCAGGAACAATACAGAGCCAAAAAACAATTAGTGGAGGAACAAAACAATCAGATGAACCGTCTGGAATTTGAGCGATGTATAGATCAAATGTCTTCAATTTGCTAGGTTCCTTCTCATTTGGCCAAAATGGATGACTCTTGGCTGCACTGTACCAGGAATAATTGTCCCTCATATATCCCCAGTCAGCTGCCTTTTAATGACTACTCAAAAGTGACAATGTAAAAGGCACAGTGACTTTCACTGTCCTTAGAAAACTTGGCCATGACCCATTGATCTGCCCTTGAAATAGGTGAACTCAGAGATACCGTCCACAGATACCTACAGTCACTGTGGCCTATCGCCAACAATCACAAAGCCCTTGAGTTGGGAAGAAGCCCAAGAGAAGAAAGTAATATGTCTAAGGTGACCTTGTAGTTCTTATACTACCTTCATAGTCTATGGAAGTTCTGCAATACCCTGGCTTTCACCAAAACTATCTCATGCATCTCAAAGGCCAAATGACCTTTCTATCTCCCCAAATAAGCCTGAGGGTAGTATACCCTACAAAGAGATTTAGAAAGAGTCCAGGAGCTTGACACACTGACCAGCCCCATGTGGTCCACTTCTATTCCAAGTTGCTGCCTCCTTATCTTGGCTCATGTTCTGATTGTTGCACTTTGAATTTGAATTTAAATTCCATAAGCTCCAAGAGGGCTCACTCTCTCCTTCATGCCAATGTCCTACACCTACATCCTGTTTTGGGTCCAACTGTATGGAAGATTTTCAGTTCTCTTGAAGTACACCTTAACTAGTAATACAGTTGTACTCACAAAAAAACACTCCTTGAAAACATCTTTGGTCATCCAATTCCTGTTCCAGGATATTGCCTCATAACCAGACTTATGATATTGGACAATTCTGGCCACTGGTACTAGTCTTTAGGGATAAGATCCTGCAGGTTCCTCCTCAAGAAAATATTTTTTTGAATCTCCATGTCCTCCTAGTCTGGTCCACCAGTAGCATTTAGGCCACTGCCTTGTATCATTTTATTACATGATACATATATTGATGTTTCAGCTCCTCAGCTAAATAGATGATAAGCTTTTTGAGGGCAGAAACTACCTATAACAGAAGCAGTATCCATAAAGTCCTAGAACTACACCCTTTACAAACACTTGACAACTGTGTAGATTATCTTTTCATATAGAACAGAGGCTATCAAACCATGAACAATCAGCTTGATTCTGTGTGCTCAGCATATAAAACAATAAACCAAGCTGCAATATGAATATGGCTTAGAGACTGGAATATTCCTGTCTTGATGTTGTCTCTTGGCTTGCCTTTATCTCTGCCTTCTACCCAAACTGTAAATTCAGTACAAACGTAAGATGCAAAAGTGGTGCATGGGAAAGGGCTCCTCTCACTATTCTGGCCTGTTCTAATCTGTCAGTCCCCACTGTTTGCTCTCCAATTATTCAGCAACTCTCCTAAACTTCCCCCCACATCACTCCAGCCTCCAGTCCATCTAGACTTTGTCCAGATCCTCAATTGTTCCACGTCCTCTTATCTCTGTCCCTTGGCATGTCCTTCCTGTCTAGGACACACACCTTCCTCCCACCTCTTTGCCAAGCTTATTCCTTTCATATTTAAAGTCTCAACTTGTATATTTCTTCTTTACAGAAGCTTTCTATGAACCCCTACAGTTTGTCAGGTCCACTTGTAAAGGCATCACAAACTTCTCTCTACTTTCCTTTAAATGATGCTGAATGACAATAATTATAACTGCAACAATCACTGACATTTATTAACTGCTTTCCATAGTGCAGGACCTTATCATAGTGCAGGACTCACTTCATCATTTCCAATACCTTGTGAAGGAGGTATCTGATTATTCCCATTTTACAGATGAGGAAATCAAGTCTCAAAGAGATTATTTTGATAAGGTTCACATCACTCCATGAGGGCCATATTTCTCACCTGGCCCTAGAGTTCATGTTCTTAATGAATATGTCACCCTGTCTCTTATTAAACTCGCCATGTTTAAAATTATTTATTTAATGGCTAAATATTCAACTAGGAAATAAGCTCCTTGAGAACAGGGGTGGGTCTGTTTTGTTCAATAGTATATTTCTAAAGCCTAATCCAAGAACTAGCATTCAGAGACCTCCAAAAAGCATGAGTTCAATGAATAAATAAAACACGTTGGTTAGTCCATCCAGAATCCCAGAAGACAAGGATTCACCCTCTCTAAATAAAAGATCTCTGCTAATCAAAAATGGTATCATGATCATGATAATGCTTATCCTTAACTTTCCCTTTCTGCAACCCAACCCTAGTCAAAAAAAAAAAAAAATCCAAGCATCCAGAACTAGAAAGGGCGCCACCTGGACAGCAGTGAATCTAAGAAAACTCCTCTAGAAGAAAGCACAGGTAGGTCCAAAGGTACCATCTATGGTAGCAAAGAAAGCATAGGTCTCTCCGAAGGCACACCTGTAGTAGTCCCACCCACCAGGACCCAGCATGCCTGCCACGGCGGCCTACTCACCCCTTTCGCAGGTTCTTCCCCAGTAGCCAGTGCCTGTACAGTCGCAGATGAAGCGGTTCCAGCCGTCCTTGCACACAGCATTGTTCTTACAGGGGTAGCTGTCACACTGCTTAGCGCTCATCCGTGAACAGGAGGACTTGACGCCCGCGGCGTTCTGCATCTCCGCCAGCTGCCGGATGTTCTTGCTGCGCCCGTCAATGAACAGGTCACGGATGCAGCCCACGTAGCCGTAGTTGAGCATGGCGGTCCAGAGCTCAGTGGGGAGGATGAGGCCAGCGCGGTTCTCTGGCAGCCCTCCCAGGTACATGTCCCCCTCCAGGTCCAGGATCTCGCTCTCCCCACTGGCGGTGAAAGGCGTGCGCCTGCTGTTCACTGATATGGTACCTGGGATGGGAGGAGAGAAGACAGTGAGCTCCCAGCTCTTTGGCATCATAGGTGAGGCTGCCAGTCGATGAACCAAATGAAAGGAGCCCAGTAGGTGAGTCCTGAGACTAGTGTTGCCTGACCAGGAGAGAGCAATGCAAGCAAGGGAACCAAATGCTACAAGGTAGCAGAAACCACAATGTAGGTAATGGAGTTTCAATATCTGCCAGGTAAAACACCCTGGCCCATAGGAGGCACCAGGACAATCCCAATGGCCTAGTATCTAGGATGATGTCTTTTTTTCTACCTAAAAGTCCTGGCTGAGACATTGCATACCATATGAATGAAAGCAGCACATTTCCCGTCTGTGTTGCAATCCCGCTCTACCATGTACAATTAACTGTAACCTTAAAGAAACTTCTTAACCTTCCTGGGCCTCAATTTCCTCATCTATAACATGCAGGCATAATTGTCCCCACTGCACAGGTGGGTGTAATGGTTAAATGAGCTCAAATATATTAAGAGTTCTTACTCTGTGCCTGGGACAGAGTGAGGGAGTAAGGAAACTGGCTCAGCACGCCCAGAAGGATGGAACCCTCCATGCACAGATACCCTCTACACTGGCATTAGCTACCAGGCCTGCCAGTGAATATTTTGGATATTGTCTTCGATAAATTTTAACTGGAACATGTTTATTTATTCATTTAACAAATATATATTGAACACCTCTTCTGTCTCTGGTACAGTGCTATGCATAGAGATGAACTTGACAAAGCATGTCCATGCTCTCATAGAGCTGATGCTTCAGGGCAGGGGGACAGAAAATAGACAAGTCACTCCCCCCAAAAAAACAAGAGAAATTAGCTAATGGCAGGTGCTAAGAAGAGAGTAAAATGGGTTTTGTGACAGTCTCTCTAAGAATATGCCAGGTGAGCTGAACACAAATGTTGAGGAGGAAGAACACACCTGGCAGAAGAAGTGGCATGTACAAAGGCCCTAGGGTAGGCAGGGGTGTGGCTAGAGTGGAGAAGGCAACAAGGAGGAAATAAGAGGTGAGGTCAGGGAGAGACTGGGTGCCTGATATTACAGAAGATGCAAATCTAGAGCCTGACCTGGGAACTTGGGAACATGGATTCTAGTCCTCAATGGGGAAAATGACCTTAAGCTCAGTATCCTAGAGTGTAAAATCAAGAAAAATCAAAGTGATATCTAAACATCATGCCATACATTTAAAAAAAATATCTAGTATTCTTAAAGTACTTCACTGGTACCAAGTTAATTGGATCATGGCATCCATCAGCTAGCCTTTTTTGCTTCTGTCTGAATCTCAATTCCCTCAGCTATGAAGGGGCTAGCCTGAGGGCTGAGGAGATAAGATGAGATCAAGAATGTAAAAGACACTCTATATTACAAAGCCAGCACGGGGTAGAAGAGTAGAAAGAGCATAAAGGGCCTCTGCTTCCCCTACTCTCCCCTAGAAGTTTCTCCTAGAGAAAAATCTGGTTTTTAATCTTTTAAAAAAACAAAAAAAAAAACAACCACAAACAAATACCTGTATAACAATGCTAATGCCCTGGTCACCATTTTAATTACTTTATGTGCTTTCCTGGACTTGACCCTTAAAAAAAATTGTGTGAGCTAGGAGTTACTATCTCACAAATGAGGAAGCTGAAGTTTGTGTCTCCTTCTTCTCTCTTGTACAATCTACCTTCTTTGCCCTCTACAGAGCTACTCTGATTACCAGCTAGAAGGCAGGAACATCTACTGCCAAATAAGACAAGAACCAGGACAAATTTAAATATGGGAGCTTTAAAGACACCCTGAGGCAAACCTATTCTCTGAGTGTAACCACAGCTGTTTTAAATGCATTTCTCAAGTTTTAAGAATCTGTTGCCCAATGGGGGAGTGATCATAAAAGTTTTTCTTTTTATTTCTAATTTATTTTATTTATTTGTCAATTACAGTTTATATTAAATATAATTTTATATTAATTTCAGGTTTACAGCATAGTGGTTAGACACTTATATAATTTATGAAGTGATTCCCCAGTAAGCTTAATACCCACCTGGCACCATATGTAGGTATTACAATATCATTGACTATATTTCCTATGTTATGCTTTACATCCCCATGACTATTTTGTGACTACCAATTTGTACTTCTTAATCCCTTCATTATTTATAATAGCCAAGATATGGAAGCAACCTACATGCCATCAGTAGATGATTGGATTAAGAAGGTCTGATACATATATATAATGGAATATTACTTGGCCATGAAAAAGAATAAAATATTGTCATTTGAGACAACATGAATGGACGTGGATCTAGAGGTTATTACACTAAGTGAAATAAAAGTTTCTGTAGATCACCTCTCAGTCATGTTATTCTTCAGGATGAGCAGGAAGGAGGCACCACACTTAGATACACTAATGTTTTTACAACTATTCATTTCAGTATAGGTTTATAACTAAGAACAACATACTAGAAAATATCCCCATAAAGAAATGAAGTTGAATAGGTCATATTAAAATTTTATGTTACATTGCTTTTACAGGACAATTATTTTTCAACCCAGTAAATTTTTATCGGATTTGGTGACCTTTATAGGTATTTCAAGTACTGGCCAATGCTATAGATCCCAGGTATGAAATTCAAGGCTTCTGTAATTCAAACCTATTTGAAAAAGATGGGCCCACTGGTGGTTCTAACAAAACAAAAAATACTATACTTTAAAAAGTAGTTAGTGTTTGGAATAAACAGAAATAGACATATGACAATTTTAAGTGTTCTGCCTGTGACACAGACAGGTAACCTTTAAGCATTGTCAGGGTCTGAGTTAGTCAATCATGAAACCCATAAACCCTGACCCAACTCCAGAGACCCAAAATGCATGGTTTTAAAAACCAACAGGAGTATCTCCTTTATAATTCTGGGACAGCTTTCTGGCTCTGCCCCTGCTGACAGTTTAAGGATAAACTGAGAGAGAGAAAAAGAGAGAAAAATTCAGCCTCCAAATAAATTAATTTTTTGTGTATTTTTCTGTTAAAAAAGCACACACTGTTCATTCCTGCTCAAAAAGCACATTTAATTTGATGCCTCCTGGTTCTGATCAGACTTCAGACAATCAATAAAGCATCCTACTGGGCAATAAACCATCTAGAGCTGCAATCTGCCACCCGTCTGCCCTCCCCACAGAACCCATCCAGCTCCTCCTAGGGGCAGCATTGCTCCACACTATCACCCTCTAGCTCTGAAATTATGCCGAAAAGCCATATTCTCAAAGCTCAGCCATTCCTGGCTTATAGCCTTTTAGGGGGGACCTATTACTTTCTTTTGTTAGCCAAATGCACCTAGAAAGACAATGTACAAATGACATGTCTGGAGTGAATACTTAAAAACTATGGCAAATATAGCCAAGACCCTTCTCAAATATAATACCACCTAAATAGAAAATCAGGAAATAAGTGTGAAATTCAAATGCTCTAATTAGCACTCCAGGCAAAATGCCCCTTCTGATGGCAAAGAATATGACCTACGTTGCCACATGGTCCATAGAAAGCTGGACAGGCTGTTCGGCATTCAAAAACTCCAGACTCTCTGTTTGTATTGTTTTTTTGTTTGGGGTTTTGGGGGGTTTGTTGTTTTTTTTCTCCTCTCTCTTTCTGTTACTATTCCAGAGTGGCTATGTACTGCCTAGGGCTAGCTTGTTTGATCTGCGGCTGCAGAAACAAACAAAGCCATTTAAACCAAATGTAAAAGGTTATGAAGAGGAAGGGAGAGTTAGTGAGGTCTGAGCAAAAGTGAAATATAGACTTTTACACCAAAGGAAGGCTTTAAATTGAACATGACTTCAGGAAAAATCGATTTGCCTTTTCTTTTCTTGTCATAATTTTTCCCTGAAACATGACTTTTGTCAGTTGTTGGGGGTGGATTGTTGCATAAATCTTTACACAGTGAAGCTTACCCTACAGAGTTATCATGTAATGCAGCACCTGTGATGTCACAATTGGTTTCCATGGTGATGAGAAAAAGGAGAAGAAGAGGTAGGAGAACTATCACACCAGTGACATGACAGCTGCTTTGGTAGCTGTGGAAATGCTCCTTGAAAACTCATTCTTAGCTTCAGGTTCTTGACAGTATCACTAAGATGATTGTGCAATAAGTGACAGGGGAGATGAGAGGAAAATGCGAGCCTTTGAAGAGGCAGGTGTCTTGTTCCAAAGCATAATCTTACAATAACCATTAAAGAGAGCAGCAAAAGAATCCACAAGCATGCAAGTGCAAAAATTACAATAAAAATATAAAGTCAGAAAATAAACTAAGAAACCGAAGCTTTCCTTAGGTCTCAATGACATACCCCAACTCTTCCTACCTGATCTGCCATCTCGCTGAATGTCCACATGGTACCATTCCCCATCATTGGCCTTCTTCTGAGTGGCTTTCACTTTAATGGTGCCAGAGCCCATGTCCAGCAGCAGATACAGATTGCCATCAAGGAGTTCCACGGCAAAGAAGTCCACCTTGGTGTTCTTCTGGCTCCGAACATCCTTCCTCTCTTGGGGCTTGCCATGAGTGAAGAGGATCAGGCCATTTGGCTCGGTGGTACGGAAGTCAAAGGAGATGGAACCCATGCGTTTGGTGTTCCATTTGGGCAAACTTATATAAGCCTCTGGGGTCTCGAAGTTGATGGGGTCCAGTGTGGCCACATTCTCACACTTGAATACAACTTCCCCATAGATTTTCATCTTGGTATCCCCAATCCGGGCCAGGCGAGACAGCTCCAGACGGATGTCATTATTCTTATAAACAACCTGTCAAAAGCCAAACAAGTGCCATAT
This sequence comes from Myotis brandtii, assembly GCF_000412655.1. Lineage (NCBI taxonomy): Eukaryota > Metazoa > Chordata > Mammalia > Chiroptera > Vespertilionidae > Myotis > Myotis brandtii. The sequence continues at coordinate 3,426,040 of NW_005354673.1, forward strand.
GAATCAATCTTGCAAACAGTAACCATCCATCACTCCCTGGGCACCCAGGCAAAAGGCCCACGAAGAGGCTGCAGGACACAATAGTCTGAAACATGAGAAACGTGAAACCCAGCATTGGTAAAAGCACCAAAAAGACCTCTAGGACATACACAAGTTCTGAATAAGCTATATTTCCATTCTATCCCTTTTGTCTGCTTCTGGTCAATATTTGTACTGTCATAAAGTTATGCAATATAAGCTTACAAGAAGAAGTCAACAGGTATTGAATGTACAGATACAATTATGTGCACACAAAGATATTTACTGACGTGTCCTTAGTAAAAGACCAAAAACAACCTAAATGACTATCAATAATAGACTGGCACATCCTTATGATGGAATATTAAGCAGCCCTTAGAAATCAGGTAGTGCTCCCAATTTTGATGTGGATGCTCTCCAAGTAATATTGTTAAGTGAAATTAGCAAGGAACAGATCAGAGCATGCATTATGCTATCATTGTGTAAACTGTGCATGTTGGGGAGTGTTATAGGTATATATACTCATAATGCATAAAACATCTTTGGAAGAAAACACAAACTATAAAATTGTCACTAGGGAATGGATTTTTCAGATTAATATTCAGGTGTGGGAGGGAGACTTACTTTTCACAATAGCCTTTTATATTTGATTTTTTTAAACCATTTAGCTGTACTGCTTAAAGAAAATGATTATTAAGAGATGGTGGGGAAGGAGATCTACATTTCTTTGCACATTGTGTGTGCTCTTTATATATATACTAGGGGCCAGGTGATTGAAATTTGTGCATGGGAGGGGGCTGTACCTCAGCCTGGCCTGCACCCTCTCCAAACTTGGACCCCTCAGGGATCGAGCCTAAACTGGCAGTTAGACATCCCTCTCACAATCTGGGACGGTTGGCTCCTAACCACTTGCCTGCCTGCCTGCCTGATTGCCCCCAACTGCCCTCCTCTGTTGGCCCAATCACCCCCAATTGCCCTCCCCTGCTAGCCCGATCACCCACAATCACCCACCCCTGCAGTCCAATTGCCCACAACTGCCCTCCCTTGCCAGGCTGATCGCCCCCAACTGCCCTCCCCTGCCATGATCTGCCTCCTCGGCTGGAACCTGCCTCCTCTGTGCGAGGTGGCAGAGACTCTGGGCCCCACCTCCACTCTACATGTGGCCATCTTGTGGCAGCCATCTTGTGGTGTTCATCTTGTAGCAGCCATCTTGTGATGACATCACGCACGAGGAACACCTAGGCTTTTATTAGTATAGATATATACTAGAGGCCCGGTGCACAAAATTTATGCACAGGTAGGGTCCCTAGGCCTGACCAGCAATCAGGGCCGATCTGTGGGGCGACTGGCGAGGTGATTGGGGGGCCCCCACTGGCACCCACCTTGGCTGGCCTGGCACCATCCACTTGCCAGTCCCACCTCCCCACCCCCCACTGCTGGTCGCCTCCCTCTGCAGGTGACCAGCCTATATAATAAAAGCCTAATATGCAAAGTGTCCACTCGTCTAGTTGGCCATTCAACCAATCAAAGTGTAATATGCTAATGATATGCTAAGGCTGCTCAACTGCTCGCTATGACGTGCACTGACCACCACAGGACAGACAATCGACCGGTAGGCTAGCTTGCTGCTGGGGTCTGGCCAATCAGGACTGAGCGAGATGGGTTGGACACAACCTGGAGCCCTCTCATGGTCCCTCCCTGGCTGGCCAACCTCCCACGTCCCTCCCTGGCCCTGATTGTGCACCAGTGGGGTCCCTTGGCCTGGCCTGTGCTCTCTCACAATCCAGGGTGAGGGCTCCCCACCCCCCCGCCGAGTGCACAAATTTCGTGCACCAAGCCTCAAGTATAAATATATATATTGAGGGGATGAAACACCTTAAAATATAAAAAAATATATATTATGACTTTCTAAACCTGGTATAATCCACATAAAAGCAGGGTATGATTTTATTCCTCCAAATCAGAGTTTCAAAGAGATTTTGCTGTTACTAAAACTGAATTTTGACGCAGTATCCTGGGATGGATCAGTGCCCTAGACCTCTGATCTCTAAGCAATGTCCACATGCATATAATAAACAGAGAAAAATATTGGAAGGTAAAGGGGCCAGCATTAGAGCACTGATTATGCCAACCTCTGTGCTCTGTCCTGTACATTATCTCATTCAAATTCTAAGATCCAGATTTAAATTTACATTCAAATCCCACACCCACTACTTACAAGCTATGTGATCTTGGCAAAGTTTTCAAATTTATCTAAATCTGTTTTCTCCTGTGAAAATGGGAACATAGGAGTAAATGACTTTATAAGTATGAAATAAATTAATACATGTAAAGCACTTAGAAATGGCATGTAGTAATGGTATAAAAATCTCAGCTATTTTGTGGGTGGTGGTTGTATCTGTTATTCATCTGATTTCATCCTTTCCAAAGAAAGATCAGAGAAGATTGTACTATCATGTCCATTTTCAGTAAAATAACAAAAGTTAAAGGTTGAAAATAGTCTGAGAATCCATCTCAGTGATAAGTTAATTGGTTGAGTCATCCCAGTAGCTATCACTTAATCCCTAACATCCAGCTATAGAACTGTTTCCCTTGTCTTCCCTATCACCAGGAGAGATTCAAGCAGAGCTGTCTGCCTTTTAATATGTAACTAATGTCAAAGAATAAAAAACGTCTCACCTATCAAATGACCTTGACCATGGGCCTAACCATAGTCAATAACACTGAAAATAATAATGATATTCATATTTCCTGAGCACCTTCTACCAGGCACTAGGCCAAGGATCTGAAGCCATTAGATGCTTACTACACCCATTTGAAATATCCTCATCATTCCCCCAGTTTACTGATGCAGTAACACAGAGAATAGTTAAGGAACCAGTTCACAGTCACACAGCTGGTAAGTGGCAGAACCGAACTTGAATCCATGGAGTTGGACTCCAGAATCCATATGCTTTATCGCTGTAAACACTCCAATTGAGATCCCACTAGCAGCTCTCATGATGCTCATCTTTAACCTTATGTGGAAAGTCATGCATGTCCAACTCCCAAGTTCAACAGCTGAATTTCCTATTTTTCCTGTCCTGGACTGACCATGTGCAAAGGGGAGACTATAGAATCCTTAGCAATCTCTCCAGTGAGTGAACCAGAAAATAAAAGTTTAATGACTGGCAGCTTCTTCTTTCTAACCACCACTATTATGCCCCAGAATGTGAGATCTCTCTGTCATAACCAAACTTTGGCTTTCTCTGCATTGGGCTAAATGCCTAGGAAGATGAGAGCTCCTTGTAAAGGTTAATTATTAATGCATAACAATCGCTCATCCCAATGGGACGGACAGAGACTTGGCTCCATTGAAAGATAAATGTAAAGAGAGCTCAGGTATCCCTACAGGAGGCAGGATAAAAAAGGCCTTTTAAAGAAAAGGGATGCAGAGTCCCATGAAGAGGAACTCTTTTGTAAGAAGGATACACAGTGGAGACAGGAACAGAAGGTGAGTAACAAGGATGCAGATTTTTTGAAAGACAGTCAAGAAAATCAGGGCCAAAAACTGGCCAAAGATAACCATACTTCTCAAAAATGTTCTTGGAAGGTGAGCTCTTTATCTATTTCCTGGCCCTAACATTATATATATGAGACAGATGCAAATTGACCATACCTTTGCAATGCCCACCAGCCAATCAGAAGTGAGTATGCAAATTAACCTTATCACCTCCGTGGAGACTGACAGAAGGGAGGAGGCAGCTCCCGGCAGGGCCTGCTTGGCCATTGCTGGAGACCCGGGAGCAGGCAAGCGCGGCCCACAGGCAGCTCCCAGCAGGGCCTGCTTGGCAGTCGCTGCAGTGTGGAGCAGGCAGGCCCCACAGAGAGCAGAGAACCACGGGGAGTGGGCCTAAGCCATCAGTAGGACATCCCCTGAGGGCTCCCAGATTGAAGAGGGTGCAGGTCGAGGCTGAGGGACACACACACACACACACACACACACACACACACACACACACACCATGCACAAATTTCATACACTGGGCCTCTAGTATATATGTATGCAGTTTTCACATCTCTCTTGCTGCAATTGGGTAACCTCTGCATCTTTTCAACCTGTCTAATGCAGGACCATGGCCATGGTCATGCACAAGTGTACCATCACCTCCAAGCTACCTCAGAGGCATCTCTATAATCTCAGGGATTGGGCTTCTTCATATTTGCTCCCCAAGTTTCCCAGGCTACAGTGTCTTCCTCTTCTCTCAAACTCTTTAAACAGTGCCCTATCACCAGGATCTACAATCAAACCCATTCCAGGCCCTTGCTGGCTACTCTGTCCTTGCTGATCCCTGCCATTTGATAAACTTAGAATCCTTATATTGCCTGCCAGTAATGATGCTGTCTTCCCTATTGCCAAAACCATTTGCCATGATTGGAATAGATGATTATTCTGATTTACATAATGTGTTTTTTACATTAAACTCTTCCATGATGCCTGAGCTATGTTGCAGGTCCATGAGAATGAATCTAATGGGTAGAGACAGTCTGAGCTCAAAGAAGTATTTTTTTCTCCCTCTTCCATCTTATCCCAGGCCACGCTGTTCTCGGCTTCCTGAGAAAATGTCTCCATGTATTTGGTTGTAAATGCCACATCCCTGTGCACTCCAGTAAGGGAACTAGAAGAAGGGAGTGTGGGCATGTGCCCTGCAGTGCCCAGATGGCTGCTCAGTCCTATTTCCCCTGTCAAGGAACAGGAGGTTTACCAGCTGGGCTTTCTTTTCTCTTGTTTTTAAAGCATATTTAATTCTATCTGGGTCTACATATAGGACAATTTCAATAAAAACCACCAGGTCAGCTTGTAAGGCCATCATTTTTAGGTTCATGATTTCATGACTGAGCACCATTGTGCTGATCCAGGTCAATGGAGGATGTTTGAAGGTCAGGACACTGGGGAACATTTGCTTGAGTGTCTAGTTTAGCCAAAACAGAATGGTGTAAAGCCAGTGTCAGGTGCCTTGATGTGGAACAGCATTGACTACAAATCCCAATAAAGCCTTTCAAATTTATACCTATGAGTGGAGCAGTTTGCATACAACAATCAAAAGACAAATATGTATCTGCCTCTCACCCAAATTTAATCCTTTGACAATAGATAATAATGAAATGAGCTTTTTCTCTTTAGCTTTCAAGATGGTGCAGCTTCTAGCTAAACTTTTGTGCTAATAATATTAATGTGTAACATTCCTACTCAGGGGAAATAAATAAAAAGCACTGTGAAAGAATCTTGCTTCTGGTGTGGCCACACAATCATACATCCTACTTTCTCTATCCCACTTCCCCTCTGTCCCTCAGCAACTGATGACTCTGGTTAGCTGTGATTTCCCCTCCTATGAACTGTCTGCTGCACTCCTTTGTTACTCAAAACTCCCTACTTTGTTATATTTGAATAAGCACATGTTTTGTCATTACAAAATACCTTATCACCAAAAACTATGCATATTTTTTATTGATTTCAGAGAAAGAATCATTGATTGGCTGCCTCCTGCACACCCCCACTGGGGATCCAGCCTGCAACTCAGGCATGTGCCCTGACCAGGAATTGAACCATGACCTCCTGGTTCATAGGTTGACTATCACTGAGCCATGCTGGTTGAGCTATGCATTACACTTTTAAAATCTGAACTAGTACCACGCTGTACCAATTCTTAATAAATGCTTATATCTTCATTAAATTAGATGTCTGACTCAAGTGACAGCATAGGGCAGTGGTTAAGATCATGGACTTTTCAGTCTCACTAACCAGGGTTTGAGTCCTGCTTCGCCCTTGCCAGCTATGTGACCTTGTACAAAATATTTAAATGATCTCAGCCTCAGGTTCTTCACCTGCAGAATGTAAAGAATAAGTCTGTAAGGAATGAATGGGATAATATTATCACAGGGTTGTAAGGAATGAATGGGATAATATCACATACAGAAGTAACTCACACAGTTTCTGACCCTCCATAGGCACTCAGTAAATGGTAGTTATTACTATTAATGTTGTTATTTTCTGTGAAAAGCCAGAACTAAAGAAACAGACAGGTTAGCCTGGTATGGAGTCATCAGGAAGAAAATATTCTCTCTGAGGATAAGCTCTAAAGCGACTATCAACTCAAGAGACAGTGGCATTTATAATACATATAAATGCCTATGGCCATTCCTTGTTCGTTCTCTCTCTCTCTCTCTCTCTCTCTCTCTCTCTCTCTCTCACACACACACACACACACACACACACCCTATACCTCTGCACAGATTTATGATCCATTATCATTAACATCATTTTCTATCACAGTGTGCCACTGACCAAACTCCAGCAGTGAAGTCCAAGCACAAATGTGGCAGCAGATGGTCCTCTTAGTTTCCAAAATCAGAAGAACCTAATGTTTGGCATGGCTGGGGCCACATCTGCATCTATAGTCTTGCTAACAGAGGTCAGTAAACTAACTGCCTGCTGAGCTGCAGCTGACAACCAACCTAGGGCCCAAAGTCCCAACTGCTACATACCACAGATACCAGCATTTTCATGCTTTAATTCTGTTAACAGTGGTTGGATCCACCAAAGAGAAAAACTAAGCACCAGAAACAGAAAATGGGACTGAGTTTCAGACTTGCAGGCAGGAGCCAAAAAATGTCTAAGTTCTAGGGCTCCAAATAAAGGTGAAAAAGACTCCAGATAAAGTTGAAAAAAATAGTAGACTGTTGGCAGTTAATTAACTTTTAATGTTGTGTGATCAACACTCTGTGGGTCAAACATAATAGATCTGATTTATGTCACCAAGGACCACCAGTTTATAATCTCTGATCTATGAATATGGTCCCATGTATAAAAGAGTAGCCAGGAAAAGAAAAAAGGGACAAAAGGCAAGCTGGAGGTATAGCAAAAATCCAGGCAAACTGATGTGGAACCAGGAAAGTCCTCAGTCCCTTTCTCATTTTGAAGGAAGTATCCAGTCTTCTGGCCACAGGTATTCCAGAGAGAGAGAGAGAGAGAGAGAGAGAGAGAGAGAGAGCGAGCTATGCAACATCAGTTACTCCATCCCCATGAGTCAAAGGGCCACATATACCAGCCCAACAGCCTTGCTAACAATGCAGGTCATTATCACATATGCTCAGAACTTAGACAAACATTTGTTTTCTTGATGGATTCTTCATGAAATGGAAATGATCAGATAGGTTTCTATTCAATTACAGGTGGTAACAGGCTGATAATGATTCCCAACCCTTGGCACAATTACAGTGAAGGTCTCATTTTTATTCTCAAGAACTTTCTTAGAACTTTTATGTAGTTAAAAAGGCTAATCAAGAACAGACTGCCATATGTCCATGTATCTCATAGGGAAAAAATCAGCAATCAAGTTTGTGGGGTAGTCAGGATACTATAAAGGCTCAGAAGATAAGATTACAGAAGATAAGATTTGCTAATACAGACTTGATCATCCAAGCAAAGCCTACTAGACTTCTAATAAATTCATGATGCAAGAACTTGGTATTGACAGATGTGAGACTTGGCATAGATGGACCCAGGCAAATAAATAAGACATGAACTGGCAATTTATGGGCCATAGTTCTCCAAGATAGGCCTCGTCAATGGATCATGAAACATCTTTCTAGAGGATCTAAAAACATTTGCCAGATGATTCTCCAGCCATACCTGGATGGAAAACTCTCCCATGTCTTAGAGCCATGCTGTCAAGTATATGTCTCTCCTCTTCCTTCCTGGCAGATGGCATTTATTGTTAATTGATGCCATTCTATTCTACTCCCTTTCCCATTAAATCCAGATACAGCCTCAGGATTCTTCTCAAGGTAATACCCTAGGAAGTTGCCACCAGTCACTGAGAGATGGAACTGGAGTTGAACCTACTCTTCTCCCTTGTTACCATCTAACACCCTAGAACACAAAAAGCCAATTTAATGTAAATTGATTAGCTGTAGTATAATGTCAGAAGCAAAAACCCATGGAAATGTGTTAAATACCCTTTAGCTCTAGCCAGTGGTTCTCAACCTTCTGGCCCTTTAAATACAGTTCCTCATGTTTTGACCCAACCATAAAATTATTTCCGTTGCTACTTCATAACTGTAATGTTGCTACTGTTATGAATTGTAATGTAAATATCTGATGTGCAGGATGGTCTTAGACGACCCCTGTGAAAGGGTTGTTCGACCACCAAAGGAATTTCGACCCACAGGTTGAGAACCGCTGCCTAGACCATGGAGGATACAAGGAACATGAGGTATAATCCCTGCTACCAACATGCTTAGAAAGTATTAGAGGATGCTTAAAGTAGGGGGGGGATATATTTTATATCAAACTTGATATATCAGTGAGATATATTTATCACTCCAATTAATGAATTGCAAGGTCCTATGAGCAGAAACTTGACTCAGATTGTATTTCTCTCCCCTGTACTTGCCAGGAATGGCACTACTATGGTCCTTTAGACTGTAAGCTTCCTAAACACAGAGGCTGTGTGTTTCTGATGTGGAAACCAATACATTTCCAGTGTGTAACAAAGTGCCAGCCATGTAGTGGAAGCTCAGTAAATACACACCCTTCTTATATTTGCTTATATACAAAACAGACCTACCCAGTGAACACCTACATGTCTTCCTGTCTTAGAATATATGATGAAGACACCAATCTGACTAGTGTGAAAGTTACATGTCCCAAAACAGGGGAATTAAGATCAAATGAGTAGATGGAACCTGATTATGGAAAGTTCTAAAAATATAGCTATTTATACAATCAGGGGAAAAGGAACCATTAGAGTAGTAAGAAAGCCTTTAGCAGTTTTATTAGAAAGGTGACAAAATTTAAAAGACGCCTTTCTAAATTACTAGGACTCTACTGTTATTTTTATTCCAAGGACTAGAAATTATTCTAATTATCTCACTGTTTTCTCTGGGGATATCATGTCATTCCTTGCTTAAAACCCTTCAATGATTCTCTATCAATTTCAGAATCAACTGCAAACTTTTAAGCATTATATTAAAAACTTTCCCTGATCTACTCTCCACCTCATCATTGCCAGCCTTGCCAAAGTTCTGCATTCTCCCAATAAACCATATCCAGAATAAGCCTTACCTGAGTTACCTATCTGAATGACTACTGTTCACTATTTGAGGAATAATTTAGACATCACCTCCTTTGGGAAGCCTTCATCAATTTTCTTCATCATCATTCCACTCCCATCCACAGCTGATTTTCTCCTTTCTTCTCCCAAGGCTCCATGCTCTAACTGCTTCCACAGAAATTATCATGTTGCACTGTAATTGTCTGTCTCCCCTTCAGACTGGGAGCTTCTTAAGTGAAGGAAATTGTGTCTTTCTTCTCAGTGTCTCTAAGTGGCCATCCTAGTGCATGACACAAAGTCAGTACATGTTTGTAAGAAGATGTGGAAAATGGGGAGAAAGAAGGGCAAGGAAGCTCACAAGGGCTACTTTTGGATGCCTCTAAGTCACTGAGAACTACAATGCAGAGAGAAATCTCTATATTCATTCTGCTTGATAAGTTACAAGAGGAGAGAATGTATAAATGATTCCATGTGATGGAATCACTGAATATTTAGTGAAGTGTTCCCTAGTGTGCATGCTTAGGAATGTTTAAGGCTATCAATATGGAAAGTTATGCACACCAGAGTGGCAGCTGTCATTAGCTTATATGTCTTGGCAGAGCACTAACAGGAGAAGAAGAAAAAGATCAAACACAAATTCTAGCAAGATTCTCTAAGAGATTGACTGACAAAGCTCAGGACCAAAACTGCCTCCCACTCTGGAATATGCTAAGGGACTACTGTCCACCTCTTCATGACAGTGTAGATTGGACTACCATAGAAAACACATGGAGATTTTGAAACAGTACCTCAGAGCCTTTATCATCTCTACTCAGAATAAAAAAAGCAAGAATGAATCCCCGAACAATGAAACTTTGGCCACAGCTAGCAACTTCTGGCTGCTACAAACTACCCTGAAAGAAGATAGATTGCAATAGGAATGCCAAATACCTTTTGGAGAAAGAGATTATATGAAATTCCCAAAGGCAGAAGAACTGGGGAAAATACTATAAAAAGAGTCGATGAAACCAAACCTCAAGAAGTCTAAAATAGTTAGTTGGAAACAGTAGTAGCATATGAGGGAAGCAAGTTGGTGTTCTACACAGCTTAGAAGTCAAGAGCAGTGGGTTCAGAACCATGGGTAGTGATAGATGAGACTAAGAAGTGCTGACCAATGGGCAAGTTCCTGGAGGACTCTGGGGCTAAGAAGGCAAGTTCACACAGGGGCTTTGCAGTTCATCCTCTTATAATGTGAAGCTCATTCATTTATACAAAGTACACATGGACCAGAGCTGTATGGCTTCCTGATGGCCGGGCAACTTCCAAAGAAGGAGCTCTGCCTGTCAGAAGCAACTGCAAACTATTTCTTGAAGCTTTGCTTCTTAGCCTAATAAAGGCTTTAATCAGATGATGGCTTTTCAAAGTGGTCCAAAGAGTCCTTCTACAATCAGCAGAAGAGGTGGGGAAAGTGATAACAAGAATATGCCAAGCTGGCAGGTACTTGATAACAGAATCATTTCCAAACTGATACAAATTAGAGTTGTTTCAAACTGACAAGACGGAAATACTAGTACTCAAATTGTGTTGTTGTTTTTTAATGAACAGGTTTCTTTACCTTTGTTAACTTCAAAATAAATGGTCATGCAATAAATGAGGTCACCCCCCTCCCTTTGAGGGGCTCCCTTGCAAGGTGCTGGTACTAAGCCCAGGATGTACAACTATGACTTTACATTACCTTTAGTAAATCTGCAGAGACCTTGATAACCACTAGATGTCCCTTATGCCATGCAAAACCAACCTGAAATGAATTTCACTACCAGTTACACAAATCACATTTAAAGATAGCTTTTCTAAGACATGGATCTTAGGTGTTAGTTATAATCCCTATTATGACTCACTCCTCCTTATTTTTATCATACCCGTTTCTATAGTATTTCAGTGGCCCTTTATTCAATTATTTGCAGGGGGTAGAAATTATTATGAATTAAGATGCTTTTAGAGGTACAAATGATAGAGAAATGGGCAGAGAGGAATACTGTAGAAAAGGGATATAGTGTACCTAAAGAGGTCCAAAATTCTTTATTACTTTTGGAAATAAAATAAATTTTTATATAAATGGAGAAACCCACTAGCTCAGCTTAAATTCACATTCTCCATACACTAGGATCTTGGATTCTTCCATTTAATGAAACTAGGTATTGCAAATAATTTTAACATTTTTAAACTTTTGTGTTGTTGTTAATCCTCACCCAGGGATATTCTTCCCATTGATTTTGAGAAAGAGTGGAAGGAAGGGGAGAGACAGAGACAAAAACATCAATGTGACAGAGACACATTGATTGGTTGCTTCCTGCACATGCCCCAACTGGGGCCTGGATCCAGCCTGCAACCTAGGTATGTTCCTTGACTGGAATCAAACCCACTATCCTTCAGTCCATGGGCCTATGCTCTTACCACTGAGAAAGCTGACTAGAGCAAATAATTTTAATTTTGCTTGTCAAATTTGGTCAATTAAGAGTGGCTGCCTAGGACACAGAGCAGGAAAGACTGCTGTGCTGTGACCAGGGAGCCACATCTGTGATGGGTGTGAGAATGGGGAATGATTGCTCCCATGATATGTATTTTCAGAACCTGAGTTAACCTTCAGCTCTAATCCTCCCAGACTTGGATGATGGTGGGTAGTAGTGGTGGTAGTGGTAGTGGTGGTGGTGGTGATAGCAGTAGGAGAAGTAGAAATAGCTAACCTTAATGGAGGGTTTTCTTGGGCCAGACATTATCTTTAGTATTTAACAGATAATTATTTAATCCCCATGTGACAAATATCCAAACTGAGACATGACACTATGATACATTTGAGATTAAAAGGGGGCACTGCCCTAGCTGGTTTGCTCAGTGGATAGAGCATCTGAAGGATCCCATGTTCATTTCTGGTCAAGGGCACATGCCTGGGTTTTAGGCTCAATCCCCAGTAGGGGGCATGCAGGAAGCAACCAATCAATGATTCTCATCATTGGTGTTTCTGTCTCTCTCCCTCTCTCTTCCTCTCTGAAATCAATAAAAATATATTTTTAAAAAGAGGGCACTATTAATAATTCACTTGGACAACAGATGTAACCCAGGACTTTCCCAGACTACCTGTGGTGGATGGCCACTCTATTTTATACTCACAAAAGCCTGAGGCATGAAAGGCAGCATAAAATAGGGTTGAGGCATTTGCTGAAGCCAAACTATCTGGGTTCAAAAATCCTTGTTTTTCTACTTGTTACTTAACCTCTCTGTACCTCAGTTTCCTCATCTTTGAAGTGGGATAATAACAGTACTTACCTCATAGGGTTTTCATGTGGACTAGAAGATTAAGTATATGCAAAGTATCTAGAATAGTCCCTGCCACATGGTAAGTGATGGTTACTATTATCCTTATTTTAAAGAAAAGAGATTTTTTGGAATCAGAGATTTTAAGATCTACAGGAAGTCACACAGCTATTATGTAGTGGAGCCAGAATGAAATGCAGATAAGTCTGGCTTGAGTACCAGTGCACTCAATGGCTATTATTATCGTCCCTATATATAACAGAAAAAATAAACAACTGTTTTCTTAAGATCCCTCCTTAAATCCAGCTTCTCCAGTGGTCTGAATCATAAAGAAATCTCTAGAAAAGTTAGTTTCCCCTGCCTGTGGCTTAGGCTAGCAGGTTACAGTCAGGTGTGCACACTGAACGAAGCACATTCAGGAGCACCTGAGAGAGCCTTGCAGAAGACCTCTCCTGGAGCCCATGCCCCTCCTTAGGTTATATGTGAGAGATGCACCACAGGTATAGAGGAACCAGGAAGTGTCTGCATCCCAAGTTCAAATACTGAGGTTCTTCCCTAATTCAAAAATTGGTGAACTCCCTGCTCTAACTTGTATTCCAGAGCTCCTACTCTCTCTTGATCCCACCTCAATTTCCCTCCCAGTGACCACCTAGATCCTTTGTGACTCTCCTGGTAAAACAGAAGACAAAAGCTACCACTGGACACAGAGGAGTGAGTGGCAGGCCAGCTGAGCACATCTGTCCCCCAGAACTGGGAAAAGATTCACACAAAACAGAGACATATAATAGGAACTGGTTGCCTTGCTGACTTGCTCAGAACTCCAACCAGCTCTTCTAGTCACTTAATCAGCTTGCTTCTCAATAAGGTTCAATTGTTTACTTTCATGCTGAGGACTAGGAATTTGACCACACCTGCCTGTCCAATGGCATGGGGCTGACCTAAATTAGCCCCTTCCTGACAGTAGCCCCAAGTTTCTTTTAAATGGGCCATCAGTTTGGAAGCTGTTTATTCATGAGGTATGTCTTTAAGCGAAACCAAGTTCCTGGAAGCGTAAACACTTTAAGTCTGCAAAGGTGGAAAGACATCTGTCTCTACAGTAGGCTGAATAGTTTCCTCAAAGGTATCAGGAACCTGTAAATGTTACCTTGCTGGAAAGGGTCTTTGCTACTGTGATTAAGTTCTTGAGGTGAGACTATCCTATATTATTCAGATGGGCCCCAAATGCAATCACCTATATTCTTGTAAAGAGGAGGCAGAGGAAGATTATACACATACAGAGAAGGTGGCACTGTGAAGGTGGAGGCAGAGATTAGAGGGATGAAGCCACAAGTTAGGCATTGCTGGCAGCTACCAGAAACTGGAAGAGGCATATTTGAATCGTGTCATTCCGTTTACCAACTTCCTTTGGAATCTAAATCAGCAGGTGGAAAGCTTGGTACCATCTAATCAGGCCAAACTGGAGTGATCAAGGGGACAAGAAAGTATTCAAGAAGATAGGGAATATATATGGTGGTTGGGGGACCTTTCTATCACCAAAGGTCTAACAGGTGTCCTGAGAAGAAGCTAAGACTTGGTAAAAACCCACTGTTACCTCTGGCTCCTAAACTGTAGAGTTCATTTTTAGACTGGCATGGAAGTAACCACTACCAAATGTTTTATTAAATGCCTCCTAAGGAGGTGCTGACACTTCAAACAAACAAACAAACAAACAAAAACTAGTCCTGGCCAGTGTGGCTCAGTTGGTTGAGCATCACCCAATGCACTGAGAGGTTGCCAGTTCAATTCCTGGTCAGGGCAAATGCCCAAGTGGTGAGCTTGATCCCTCCCATTGTGGCGAGTGTAGGAGGCAGCCTATCCATGTTCTGCTCTCACATCAATGTTTCTCTTTTTCCCTCTCCCATCCTCTCTCTCTAATATTTTAAATGGCTGGTAAAGTACTTCTATATGTAAACAAAACAAATAGTACATAGTTAAATTTATGGTCCCAGAGTTTGTCAAGGACCTTTCCTGGAACTTTCAAAGCACTGATCCCACATGGCCATTATTTTGTCCATTTTTAATAGGCCATTTTCGGGCCATGCCTTGTCTACATTTTCTTTCATCACAGAGGTAGAAAAATATTTATTTTCCTGTCTGACATAATTTTGACCAGCAATTGTCTTCTGTACTTACCAGAGTCCAAGAATTGAAGAGAGACATGCACAGTGGCATCCTCCTCTCATGGCCCTGGGATGGGCCGCCCCAAAGAAAGTATCAACACCAAGGCCTATAGCACCTGAAAGATTATTAGGATCTATATAGAGCTCTCTTACTCTTATTCAAACTTAGAATTCACAGAAAAGGAGGAAAATTAAGAGAGACCATTTGATCCATGGCCAAGAAAAGGCAAGGGATCAACGTGATGGGTAACCCAAAATCTATTGCTGAACACCTACTAATGGGCAGAGGATATCAAAAGTGGTAATGGGATAAATACAGACACTTAGCTTTTATCTCTTTGGCTTCTATCACTGAATGCTACTTGGCTGTGTGGCTAGAGGATACAGCTCCAAGAAAAACCAGTAAAAATTAAATTCTATTTAACCACTGATGAAAGAGGAGAGAATTTTTACCAACTTGTCCAGCAGCATTCAAAATACTACATTTTAATTTAGTTGCCTCCCATGATAAAAAATATTTAACTGATGAGTAAATAGTTCTGAAATAAGGTTACTAATAGCCTACTAATTAAATTTAAATGGGTACCAATCTGTGGAACACTCAGTATCTGTGCAGTAGCTGACATTTTTATCTATCACTCCCTTCTCAAAATTCTCTTTTCTGGGGTTTCCTGATTGCACACTTTCCAAGTAACTCTTTGATGACTCATTTTCAGCCTCTGTTATCAGCATCTTTTCCAAATTCCTTAAAAAGCGGTTTCCCCAAGCATCTGATGAAGGCTTTCTTTCCTCTTTTCACTAATCTATCTCATTCACTGGCACATCTTTATCTATGCCCTAAACACTCTCCAAAGCCCCAGGCCCCCAAAATAGATTGTCTGCTGGAATAATTCATCTATATAAAATTAAAATTTACTGTAGATCCTTAAAATCAACCTGTCTAAAAGCAAACTCACCAATTCCTCCTCTTGACTTGCTTATTTCTCTGTTAGTAGTCAACTCAATTTTAAATTTTTATAGATATATATGATGATTCTTCCCTCCTCATTGTCCATAGTATTAAATTCTTATGAAGTATATTTTATTCCATATCCAACAAGTCTTTAGTAATCATTTTTTCTGCTTCATTCCTACTATCATTGGCCCTATTTAGGCTTCCATTTTATTTAATCATCCAGTTCACAACCATAGAGAATTTAATAAGTATTAGGCTATAAGATGAATGAGATGGCCCCTACCTTAAGGAGCTTTATTTCAGTAGAAGTGTTACACATGTGAGGAGATATACATAGGGAAGAATCACAGATGGCTTAAATATATACATATCTCCTCATATGTGATAAAAGAATTCAGTAGAAGTGAGAAATACTGGAGAGAAAGGAAGGAGGAAGAAGGAGAAATCGTGAGAGATAAAGACTGGAGGGAGTGGGGAGAGAGGTATGGACCAAGAAATCCAACAGACCACCAGAACTGGAAATAAGACAAATTATACTCCAGAGAAGTGTCATAAGACCACCTTATTCCTAGCTTAAAGGAAGAGACAGTTGATATTAAGATATATACAGGATATAGTCTCCATTTTACCCTGCATCTCCACCTAGGGCTGCCCATCTACAAATGCTTTTTACAGCTAACTAACCTGAATAGAGAAAAAGTTCTGCCAAATTATTCCTGAAATCCTATATATTTGTAGTCTTAATCACTTGTATCCTCTCTAAGTACTTTTCCCCCTCCAGATTCTCTGTTATCTTTCCTAGGCAATTGAACTGAATGAACTTAGGGCAGAAATCGTGTCCATTTTTGAAGTAAGAACTCAATAAGCACTCAACATATAATCCAAACTGCTGTCAATATGTCCTTCTATAGTATCATGTATCCCCCTCAGGAATTCTAACCAAATTATTTAAATACCAAAATAACTAAACTAATGGGGTCTAGTAATGATCATTATTTTGATGATGATGATGATGATGATGATGATGATGATATTGATAATGAAAGAGGAGCAGGAAGAGGAGGTGAAGAAAATACAGTGATCAATATGGCACTAGCAATATCTTCACTTTAAATCATCTTTAGATAATTTCCAAAATAAGGAAAGGAAACAATAGCAAAAAGATTAGAATAGTATCAATACCATTTATTGGAGTTAATAAAACCATTATCCTAAGTGTTTCACCATTCTTGGTCTATATACTTAATCAACTATAATAGAGTCTATTTCAAATTTGTCCTGAAAGTATGGAATATGGACTACATATTTATGAGAACACAGAACTTGAAGAAAAACTTCTTGAGAAGAAAACTTTCTTTCTTTGATTTCTATGACTTACAATTTACTCAATCTATTTTCTCCCATTTCTTACTAGCTACTCTTTCTTCTCCAGATTTTATTAATGTGTGTGTTCCCTAAGGCTCAGCCTTGATCACTCCACTCTTTTTGCTCTGCACTTGTGTTGTAGCTCATTACATTCCCAGTTCCAACTCTTTACTCTATGCAGAGAGCTCCTAAATATTTAAGCCAGCTGTGATTCTTCCCTATGTTCAGACTCATATCTCCAGCCAATAGCTGAGTATTTTCTATTTGACTACCTTTCTCTTAAGTGAAAATATTTCAAATATTTCAATCATCATCTTGCTCACAAACTTGCCTCCCCCCAACCTTCCGTATTCTTGATGTCATGTCCCTCTTCACTATCAAACCCACTTGACTGTTCTGATTACAAAAAAAAAGAGCTCTTCCAAAAGTTGTCTTTCATCAATTCCACACTTATCACTCCCTCCTCGATCCACTTCAAATTGGTGTATTTGCCCCATACCACACCACAAGAGTGACCAAAAGATTGCCAGAACCCATGATTAATTCTCATTCCCCTTGACCTTTCAGTGCAATCTTTCTCTTGAAGGATTTACTTCTCAGGATATCTTAAGATCCCATACTCCCCTGCATCTCCACCATTACAATCTCTCTCAGTTTCTTTTGTTGGTTCTTCCACTATAAGACCTCTACTTGTGGAGTGCCCCAGAATTCTGCCTTTGGCCCCCTCTTTATTCTAACTACATCCTGTGAGTCCCATTACTTTAAATATCATATATATTGTGTTGATGCTCAAATTTATATCTCTAGCCATATATTCCCTCTGATCATCAGACTTACATTCCCAACTGTCTTGATATTTTTGCTGGAAAAGCTTTTAAACTAAACATGACTAAAAACAGAAATATTGATTCCACAAGCCCACTCTTCTCAAGCATCCCCACTTGGATGCTGTTACTACCAGTTATCTAAACCTGGAAGATATCATGGAGCCATCAGTGCAGTTGTCTGAGTAGTTCTGACCCTTTGACTCCCTGGCACAAGATAGGATTGTATTTCTTGGCCACCCTGTGGTAGGTGGAGTTGTGTGATACTTTTGGCCAATTAGAAGTGATACGTGTCATTTCCAGGACAAACACTTAATTGTTTCTAATATAAATCCTCCAAATTTCTCTTTTCCTTTTTCAATGTTCCAGTGGTAGACTACCTTGTCATCCCATGTCCCAGAGAGAGGACAATTATAAAAATATCAAACCACCAGCCAACACACAAAGGCTATGACATGTGAGTGAGAAAATTTAACCTCTCTTCTTTTAAGCCTCTGATATTTTGGAGTAGTTTGTTGCTACAACACAATCAAGATTCCCTTGACTAATAAAGATATCCTCTCACAGCCAACATCTGGATCATCAATAAATGCTACTGACTCTACCTACAATATATATCCCACATCCTACCACTTTTTACCATCTCCATTGCTCCTATGCTGGTCCACATTGCTATATTTTCTTGCCTGGATGGCAGGAACAGCCACCTACCTATCTCCTGTCTCTACTGGTGCACATTCTGGTCCATACTCCATAGACAAGTCAGAGGGATTTTTTCTAAATTCAGATCAGTCACTCCCCTGCTATAAAGGGCCCTATGGTATTTCCTTGTAATCAGAATGAAACTCGAACTCTTTACTATGGCTTAAAGGCTGTACATAACTTTGGTCTCACTGAATTCATTCTATTTTATATCCCTTGAATTCAACAAACACCTACACCTCAGGTCTTTGTATTTGTTGGTCTTTGAACTTCTTATCAAGCAAGTATCATCTCCCTACTCAGCTATCTACAATGGATCTCTATTATCTTCTTTTCCTTCTGCTTTATTTCGTTTCCTCATCTCATAGCATTTATACCACCACCTATAGCTTATATGTATTTACCTGCTCTTTGTTTCTACTTACCACATAATAAGCTATATGAAAGCTAAGACTTTTGTTGTTGTTGTTCACTGATCTCAGCATAAAGTAATTTCCAGGGAGCTAGAAATGAACTAGAAAAATTCTGCAAGCATTCCCCACATTTCTAGTTCCCAAGCATCAATGGTTCTGCTGAGTCTTCAGAGTCCTTCAGGGTGTTCAAGTCTTTAGACTTTAGGGATCTTTGATTTTGATTCTTTACATGATATTTATATTTATATTTATATTTATATTTATATTTATATTTATATTTAAAGTGTATATATATATATATATATATATATACACACATACAATATACACAAACAAAAGCACACACACAGACATACATGCACACACATGTATACACATATATTTTTAATCTAAAAGCCAACCAGATATTATCAATGAGCTTTCTCAATGTGAGGAAGGCTCTTGGGGCCAGCCCAATCCTCTCTTACTCTCTCCCTCCAACCTCTAACCCTGCTTTCCATCACTACAAATGACTAATGGGTGAGATGCTATCTTGGCAGAACCCAAGAGTTTCTGACAAGATCTGATTAAGTCTTTTGTCCCAATAAAGAACTATAAAATCATTCCAGAGAAATAGACCATTGGAAAATAACAGCTTCTACTGGTGCCAAACAATATAATCATCGTTCATTAATCCATCCACTTATTAGGCCAATATGTGGAAAAGCCGTGCAAGAGAAGTAAAATAAATTATTCAACAAACATTTATTGAGTAAGACTAATGCCAGTAACTATTCCAAACTAGCTAAAAGGGAGCAGCAATGCCAGGATGGAATGGAAGCTTGTTATTCCTTATGCATAATAGCCAAGGGAGGGATTTAAAATACAGTGATATTTCAACAAGGACTTGAAAACATTATGGAACAAGCCATGTAGACATTTAGGGAAAGAAAATTACAGGCAGACAGACCATAATTACATAATAATAAAAGTAGGGAAAACATGTTTACTTAACATGCTTACTTAGTCCTGAGATGTCAAGTGAATGACATAGTCGAAGAACATCAAGGAGGCTGATGTAACTTGATTAGGGGGAATTCAGAGGAACATACTAGAGATGAAGGCAGAGAGATGGCAGGGGCCAGATCCTACAAGGTCTCTTAGGCCTCCTAAGAACTTGGGCCCTACTTCTGAGCAAGAATACTGGAGGATTTTTAGCAGAGAACTGTGTATGTTTCTCTTATATTTTAAGAAGAATATCATTATTCTGGGGCAAACCTAGTTGCCAGTCAACCACAGGTTGGGATTAAGACAGAACTCTGAGTGCCCTCCATCAAACCTGTGTCACTGCCCCAGGGTGTCACTTCCCAAGAAAAGTCATGAGACCATGTTGAATTTGAAGAAACACCTATTTAACTTGAAGTTTTCTGTAAAAGAGTTTAATAGGTATGCCAAGAAATGTGATAAAGAATAAACTTAAAAGGCCAAGATTAAAAAGGCCATTCAGAAAGACAATACAGAAGCTGCAAGAATACATGCTGAAAATGCAGTCAGCCAGAAGAACTAAGCAATTAATTTCTTGAGAATGAATGCCAGGTTTGATGCTGCAGCAGCCGGACCAGAATTCAAACTGCAGTGACAATGGGCAAGGTAACCAAGTCTACTGGCAGGAGTAGTTAACTCCATGGATGCTACATTGAGGAGTGAGAACCTTAAAAATACTTCTGCCTTGATAAACAAATTTGAACATCCATTTGAAACACTGGATGTTCAAACACAACAAATGGAAGACAATGAGTAGCACTACAACCATAACATCACCACAAAACCAAGTGTATATGCTGCTTCTAGAAGTGGCAGATGGCCTTCCCATGTTGCTCAGTTGGTTGAAGTGTTGTCCCATGCACCAAAAGGTTGTGGGTTTGATTCCTGGTGAGGGTACATATGTAAGTTGCAGGTTCAATCCCTGGTTGGGACACTTAACAGAGGGCAACTGATCCATGTTTCTCTCTCACATCAATTTGCTCTATTGCGCTTGTTCTCTCTCCTCTCTCTCTCTCTTCCTATATCAAAAATCAATAAAAATATATCCTCAGGTAAGGATTAAAATTTTTTAAAAAGAAATGGCAGATGAAGCTGGCCATGATCTCAATATGGAACTACCACAGGATCAGACAGGATCTGAGCCCCCAGTGTTGCTTCCATAGAACAAGATGAACTATCACAGAGACTTGTTCATCTACATGATCAAGTGTAATTTAGAGAACAGTTGCTTTTGTTTACTTCCCCTGCTTCTAAAATATTTCATGTGCATACATAGGTAAGCCGTACTCCAGTTACACTAAGAACTAAGTGTATTACAAAACACTTATACACTATTTATACTAGTATACAATGCTTTTATTTAGCCACGCTGCACTTTCCAATACTTTAAGAAATTCTGGGCAGTTTCCACCTTGATAGATTTTATAGTTTTGTATGTTATGTTGAGAAGTGTGAGGGACATCTTTTTTGTAGATGACTTTGACCAAGCTACATTAGCTTGTTGTATATGAAACTCCCCAGGGGATCAGGCCTAAGCTGGCAGTCAGACATCCTTCTGGCAGCCCAGGAGCCCTCGGGGGATGTCCACTTGCCAGCAGGGAGCAGGCCTAAGCTGCATTTGGACATCCTTAGCACTGCTGAGGAGGCGGGAGAGGCTCCCGCCACCACCACTGTGCTGGCAACTGGCAGCCTGGCTTGTGGCTGAGCAGAGCTCCCCCTGTGGGAGCACATTGACCACCAGGGGGCAGCTCCTGCATTGAGTGTCTGCCCCCTGGTGGTCAGTGTGTGTCATAGTGACCAGTCATTCCCAGTCATTCTGCTGTTAGGGTCAATTTGCATATTACCCTTTTATTATATAGGATAGAGGCCTGGTGCATGGGTGGGGGCCAGCTGGTTTGCCCTGAAGTGTGTCCCAGATCAGGGTGGGGGTCCCGCTGGGGTGCCTGGCCAGCCTGGGTGAGGGGCTGAGGGCCATTTTCAGGCTTCCCACAGCCCCTTCAGGGTGGGGGGCGGTCCTTCTGGGGTGCCTGGCCAGCCTGGGTGAGGGGCTGAGGGCCATTTTCAGGCTTCCCACAGCCCCTTCAGGGTGGGGGGCGGTCCTTCTGGGGTGCCTGGCCAGCCTGGGTGAAGGACTGATGGCCATTTTCAGGCTGGCCATGCCCCCCAGTGACCCAAGCTCCCAGCCTCTCCTTTTTTTTTTTCTGGGATTTATTTATCTTCTATAATTGAAACTTTGTAGCCTTGAGTGGAGCCGAGGGCCAGCCAGGGCAGGCAGAAAGCTTGGCTTCCTCCATTGCTGGGGGCAACCCAAGCCTCCTGCTCACTCCAGCTCTGTGGCCGTCGCCATCTTAGTTGCGTTAATTTGCATACTCGCTCCTGATTGGCTGGTGAGTGTGGCTTGAGCATAGCAGAGGGATGGTTAATTTGCATGTTTCTCTTTTATTATATAGGATTTATCAGCTTTTAAATTTAGATTATTATTGGATTTTTTATCCAGTAATTTAATGACTATTATTTGAATTCCTGAAATTAAAAAAAAATGTGTTGATAATTTTACAATATAACTAGAAAAATCTACATTAAATTGAATAAATTAAGGTTTGCTCCATTTAAAAATGTTTTCTTTGCTAAATATCACTGTTGTTGACTCAAAGAAATTTAACCTTTTATTCTTTCAACTGAAATTGAAACACATTTTAAATGATTTTTTGATTTCTAGTCTTCTCTTGGTATACTGTATTTTGTAGAATCTAAAGAACAAAATAAAATGACAAACAAAATAGAGTCAGACATTTGGAAGCATGCAAGACTGAGTATTCTTATTGGGGGGTGGAGATAGGGGAGAGGCAGGAAGATATTAACTAAATAATTTATTGGCATATGTGCATAACCCATGGACACAGACAGTAGGGTGGTGAAGGCCTGGGGAGGGAGCTGGAGTGGGGAGAAGGGAGTCAATGACAGGGGTGGGGGATTGGAAGGGGACATCTGTAAAACTTTCAACAATAAAGATATTTTTTTAAGATTAATTTACATGGCCTTAATATCATTTACATTTTCCATAGGATTGTTGATTGTCTTTTGAGAATCTTGGCCTACATTTTGAAACCAACCAACAAAAATACCAAAGAAAAAAAATTGAGTCAACTCAAATTACAATTACCATAAATCCTGGTTAAATGTGTTTGCCCTTTTATCTTAAGCAAAATCTCTTTAATAATTGGAAGAAATGAAGTAGAAATAAATGTTAGAATAAAATGTTTGCCTAGCCATGCTAATAACTTCCAGACTAATGGAAGTTGGGTGTATAACATAGGGGGTGGGGATACAGAAAAGTCCTAAAGTCAAAAGAAGACTAGACTCTGGAAGGCCAAGGTCCTTGGGGGAAAGCATTTGATGGCCAACTGTACTACTTTCCATCACCTCAGAAATAGCTCTGTTTCACCCAACTAAAATTAACAAATGCCTGCAATTTTCTGATATAACAGTCTTAAGTGTAGATAAGTAACCAAGTTATATTTTAGCTAGTCTACTACTAATCTAGTTAAATAAGTAAGGTGTTTTTCATTACTTACTCTATGATTAATCTATGAAAGAATTTTAATATTTCATTATGTTTTAATGAAGAGCTGTTAGTAAATATTTCTATTGTTAAGTCATGAAAGCATTCAAAATGCAATCATGGAGACTTTTTTGCTAAGTATTCACCATTTATATATGTTTCTCATTGTAAATGGCAGTGAAAATGAAGATTATTTTCACTGGTTAATGAAGTAAGAAATTACTCTTTTGCTAAGTTTCAGTTAAACCTATTTAACTTTCTTGGTACTTGACTATATGATATGACCTCAATATGGCAATCTTCCGTTTTGTTTATAATTGATGCTGTGTCCTTTCTACTTAAAGGGTGAGTTTGTTTATATTGGAACATCCCGGGGAGGCATAGAAGAGATTATTACTGACTAAAATATCTATGAAATAAACTTATCTTATTTTCAATTTGTGGGAATGGTAGCTTTTGTTCTTTTGAATTCAATAAAAAATGTTAAATTTTGAAGAAGAAAATAAGGAATAATATTCCGGCTGCTAGGGGGCAATAGAGCCTTAAAGAAGAAGGAGAACCAGGAGTGAAAAACAGAAGCAGAAGAGGGTTTAGAAGATTGCTGCAGTTACTGGTGAGAAAAGATGGTGGCCTGGACACATGTGTTGCTCTTTAGAGCCTTTGCTGACTCCCAGATTGCCCCACTGGCCCCTTCTCTGTGATCCTGAAGCATGGAGAGAATATCTCATTAAAGCACTTCTCAAATTGCATTATAACCATTTGTTTACTTGTGTGTCCCTAACCAGAATTAAAGCTCTTCAATAAAAAGGATATGTCTTAAGTGCCTTTTCACCTTGGCCTTCATACATTAGGTGAAAAAAACAACAACACCAAAAAAACCGAATTAATGAACCTGAAATATATAAAGCATAATATCAATCAATGTACTCATAGCAAAATAAACAGTACAATGGAGCTGCATCATATTTACGTATAACTTACACAAATTCAGCTGTCTAACCTCAAGGGAAAATGAGAGGAAATGAGAGAATTATCTACTTACCACCCAACCCTTTGCCTTATCCCAAGTAGAACCAGCCTTCATATTTCCTGAAAAGAGATGCCTCAGAAGAGATGTAAAGAGAAAAAAAATTATATTAACTCTTGCTTTTGGTGCTTTCAAGGAACCTGGACCTTTAGGAGGTTTAAAAGCCTTATCAATGCTTATTTGACTATAAACATTTTTTCACCTCATGTGACAATTTTAGGATGTAACATCCCAATAAACTGTGAGTCTACTGCCACCCTCTAAAGGCCTCCTTTCTACTCCTCGCATCTAGATCCTGATTGTAACACTTGCCTAAGATCCATCAACCCTGGCTGTTAGATCCTGGCTCCCTTCTAATTTCTTCCAACTCTAGGATCATTATGGTTAATGCAGTCAGTGAAAAGAGGTCCCCAAACAAGATACAGTCCATTATCATCCCCAAAGTACAAAGGTTTAGGAAGAGGACAAGACCCCCAAGTAGAAAAATGAGAATCGTTGTTCAATGGGTACCATTATCCATCTCTGGGTGTTCTCCAAGTAAACCACCCTTAGAAAGTATTTATATAAATATTACTAGTTTGATAAGGTATCTCTCTAATTTTCACTGGGGAATCATTATTCTAAGGTGTCACTAATATAAAATAAATAGCAAATTTGGAAATTTTAGTATGTTATAAATTATGAAGCCAACCATAACAAAACATTCTGATCAATAAATAAAAAAAGTTCTAAGGAGACACTTGGAAAGTAAGCTTTTGTCTAAAAGCACTTCTTCCCCTAAAATCCAAGATTCTCTACAACTTGGCCCCCAGCTACCGTAAGCACAAATAAGTGCCCTCCAGTCTCCTACACCACACTCATTGTCATTAATACAGGGATTCTGCAGAGACTTGCTCCATCTGTCTGAACCCTAACCACCTGTCAATACCTATATATCTGCATGTACATAGGTTTGCTTAGTCTGCCCTTTCTGTATTCTTCTGGCACTCCATTGGAATAAGAATAGTTCAGTATGTTCTTCTAAATGAAATATCCCTAAAATGGACCAACACCTCTTGCTCTGATTTCACAATTCAAATGATGAATGAACTGCCTCAAGCTGACCACAAGCTAATCCAGGTAAATGACTGAGTTTCACAGTTTCAATAATACATTAAATATAATCTAACATATCCATTTTTTTATCATTGCAACATGTAATCACCATAACAAATTATTTATCAGATGCCTTACTTTTTTTACTAAGTGTTCAAAATTAAGTACATATTTAACACTTACACTTCATTACTGACCAGGCCAATTTCAAGAGTTCAGTAACCAGATGTAGTTTGTGGGTACTGTGTTGGACAGCAAAGCTCTAGAATGATTTCCCTCTATGGTAATTTAAGATGTTGGTATCCTGATATACTACGAAGTTACTAGTGAGTTTTAGTTAATCTGCAAAACAATTTCTCATTTTCTGATAATTCTTGATAAACAGATAGTGAGGAAGTAGAGCATAACAGCTATCAATATGTCAATATGGGATCTGGAACTGGGCTGTGTGAATTTAAATCCCAGTTCCAACCCTTAACTAGCTGTGTGGCCTTGAGCGAACTATCTTTGTGCTTTGGTTTTCTTCTTTTTCTCCCCAATGACAAGGTAGTACTTATCTCTTAGAGTTAGTGTGAGCACTAGATGAGCTCATAATGTAATCACTTAGGACCCTGCTTAGTATATAACAAGTGATCAATTCATTGTTGACTACTTCTAATTCTTCTTCATTGTTATTATTATTAGCTAAAATTATTATTAGATACAATTAAAATTATGAAGCTGCCGAATTGAGGATCAGGCTATGGCTGAGATAATTCCACAGGAGTACAGGCAACCAACTTACTAAGGCAAAGGCTCAAACAGTGCAATGACTGTCAAGCTATCACAGTCTTTAGGGTCCTCGCCTGTTTCCCTTGGTATGAACGCCTGTCTTCCTGCCCCTGCACCAACTAACCCTTCTGCTGATGCTATGTGATGCAGGCAGGCTCACACTCCTCCATGGCTCTGGGGAAATGGACCGGACAGTGATTGAATAGACAATTGGAGCAGATACCACAGAGCATGGACAACCAGTTCAAGATTGGTTTGGCACACCCCACCCAATTCCATACTGGAATGAACCAGCAAAGTGATATCAATAACGGATTGAGAGAAAGAATATGTCCTGATCTCCCACCTCATCTCCATCACTGACAGCAGGACACACATTGGATGGGAAATAAAATAGAAGACCAGCTTTTCCAAAAACAATTCTTATGAATCAGTCAGCTGCTTTGGGAGGTCTAGTCACTTTCCTTTAGGCTCAAATCACTAATGAAATAAGCCTAGCCCATTCCTCACTGAAATGTCACTACCTAAAAATGTTTTAGGACCAAAAGGGAAAAAAAACACACAGTTTTCTTCTCTGTCATTATCAAAGAAACTGAGGTCTCCACAAGCAATTTACAAATCACTGACCTATAGTATCTCACTGATTTTGAAAACTAAAAACATGGGTAGAATCTTGCTGTAAAGATTCAGAAAAAAAATCCATTCCAGGTCCTGCATATTTCTCTTTCTCTCTATTTCTTTCTTTCTTGCTTTCTTGCTTTCTTTCTTTCTTTCTTTTTTTCTTTCTTTCTTTCTTCCTTCTTTCCTTCCTTCCTTCCTTCCTTCCTTCCTTCCTTCCTTCCTTCCTTCCTTCCTTCCTTCCTTCCTTCCTTCCTTCCTTCCTTCCTTCCTTCCTTCCTTCCTTCCTTCCTTCCTTCCTTCCTTCCTTCCTTCCTTCCTTCCTTCCTTCCTTCCTTCCTTCTCTCTCTCTCTCTCTCTCTCTCTCTCTCTCTCTCTCTCTCGGTATTTGTGTCCATATGACAAATAGTTTTCTAAAGCATGGCAAAGCTAGAACCAGAACTACTTCTCCAGGCCATCTGTACAGGGATGCTGATCCCCTCCAGCTGAGGACATGGCCTTGCTATGCCACATTTGGGTCAAGGGCCAGGAAATTCCAGTATTTGAAAACATTTCTTTAACTGGACATGCAGCGATTATCAATGTGAATTCTTTCAGAATGTGACATAAGTCCCAATCACATAAGGCAGGGTCATAAGAAGTGAGCTTGCCAAGACAATTTGGAAGCACTCAACCCCAAATGAACGGTGTCTCTCACAGCTGCTTGCTGCCATAAGGACCCTGGGTGCCAAGTGAAGCTGTATTAGGAAACATTACATCTGTTCTTTCCCTATGCAGTCACCATGTTTCTGATAATACTTTTATCCTTGGGTAATTAACTCATAAATTAAATGAAGTGTGTTTATGCTCCCTTCCTGCCAATGCATAGCTAACTTGAAGTACTAGGGTATCAGGTAAGGGTGCATTCCCTCTGATTATGGCCAAGCTAATTGAGGAGGTGGACTAGCCATCTCAGGCACTGAGGTCCTCTTAAACCTGAGAAAGTCAGTTAATGATATCTGTAAAGGAGAGGGACAACAACAGGCAATAACTACAACAAAGGAGTCATTGGTGCAAGATGATAAAATCAAACCAGTCCACTTTGGGTTGCTATAAATCAATAAATTAATTAAAATGAGACTGAATGCTCTGCATTCATACACAAAATGGAGAGGGAGGAAGGTCACAGGAAAAGAGGGACCAAATTTCAAATTCAGAATTCACTGATAAAACAAGTCTTTATCTGATGGTATTTGAAATGCAGTCCAATCCAAAATCCGGCATTACAGTTTCTGATCAATAATCTGCCATCTCTCTTAGAAGTGATTCCTGCTCTCAGAAGAGCAGGGACTCAGATACTTCAAAAGCCCCTTCCTCTGCTGAGTTCATAGTTCAGTGGATGACTTCAGCTTCTGTATATGTTCATGTCATTTTATCTTTGTCTTAAAACTATTTCCAAAAATTTAAAAATGATTCGAAGTCTTTTCTTCTTATAAGGGAAATTTTAAAATTAAAAATAAATTTTAGAAAAATAATCTGTCATTCTCTTTAGTTGTGCTGCGTATGACACTCTATAAACAGGATCCAACCTAATCTTTAGCTTAATCTCCTACCATTCTCCCCATACATGCCCCATGTTCTAGATCAGTGATGGCGAACCTATGACACGTGTGTCAGAGGTGACATGCGAACTCATTTTTTTGGTTGATTTTTCTTTGTTAAATGGCATTTAAATATATAAAATAAATATCAAAAATATAAGTCTTTGTTTTACTATGGTTGCAAATATCAAAAAATTTCTATATGTGACATGGTACCAGAGTTAAGTTAGGGTTTTTCCAAATACAGACACGCCGAGCTCAAAAGGTTTGCCATCGCTGTTCTAGACATACTCAAATACTCATGGAAAATAACACAAATGTTCCCACTACTGCATATTTGGCTTAGAGTGTTCCTTTAATGAAATATTCTTTCCCTATCTCTTCTGTCTGGCAAAATCATGGACAATTTTCATATTTGCTTCAAGCCTTCTCCAAATAAAATACATCATTCCTTCCTCTTGGCTAATAAATAGTTTCAAAAACTTTTTACTTAATTAAAACAATAAATTCACAAAAGTGCACAAATCAAAGATCAACAGCTCAAGTCATCTTCAGAGTGATCATCCTTCTATACTCACCATCCAGACCAAGAAATAAATAACATCAGCACCCAAAAAGCCTCCTTCTACCTCCACTCAATCCATTCTTCTTCAAAGATAACTGGCTTATAATACCATTAAAAAGTGCAGCCTGCTTTAAACTTTATATAAAAGAAAAAATATATACTCTGGCTTGTTTTACTCAGTATTATGTTTGTGAGATTTATTTCTGTTGTTGTATGTAATTCATTCATTTTTATTGTTATACAACATTCCATTTTGTGAATATAACACAATATTTATTCTATTGTTCACGGCCATTTGGGTTGCTTCCAGTGTGGGACTATTTTAGTGTGCTTAGCAACATTTCTGCATGCATATTATGATGTGCATATGTATGCATTTCTGTTGGCATCTACCTAGGCTTGGATTTGCTGGATCACAGGGTATGCATAATCAGCTTTAGTAGATATTGTCAAAACACTTTCCAAAATGCTTGGACAATTTTCCCAAAATTCTTGTACCAATCCCAATGTATGGGAGTTTCAGTGGTTTCTCATTCCCTCCAATACTTGATTTTTGTCCATCTTTTTTTATGTAGCCATGCACTTACTGAGTACATAGTGGTATTACATTGTGTTTTAATTTAAACTTACCTATTGACTAATATATTTGAGATCTTTTCATTAATTCATTGATCATTTGGATATGCTCCTTTGTAAAGTACCTGTTTAAGTCTCTTGTCCATTTTTTTAAAAAACTGATTTTTGTCTAATTTATTTGTAAGAGTTCTTAATATACTAGCATTCTGGATCAGAGGCTGTTATGGCATATATGTATTACAAATATCTTCTCCCACTCTGAAACTTTTTACTTTGTTGATGGGGTCCTTTAACATTCTTAATTGTAATAGAGTTTTAGTTTCTTAATCTTTTCTTTTATGGTTAGTACTTTTTGTGCCCTGTTTGAAAATATTGCCCATGAAGACATTCACTTATATTTTCTTTTAGATGCTTTATTATTTTGCCTTCTTACATTTAGATAGACAATTTACTTAGAGCTGTTTTATGTGTATGGCATGAGTCAGAAGTTAGTATTTTTTCCAAAAAGGTTCCCAATTGATCAAGAACCATATTTTGAAAACATTATTCTTTCCCCTCTGTTATGCAGACTCATCTTTAATATAAATCAAGTGTCTGTATAATGTGGGTCAGTTTCTGGACTCTCTGTTCCATTGGTCTAATTGTGTAGTTTAATGCCAACATCTTTATGTTTTCTTTAAATGTTTGGAAGATTTCACAAATGAATTCATATTGTCAGGAGTTCTCTTTGAAAGTAAGTTTTATTTACAAATTTGACTTCTTTGGTAGATTTTCCATTTCTTCTTCTGATAATTTTCCTAATTAAAAGCTTGTTTTTACCACTTCCCTGGCAACTCAAGGTCCTTAGAACCCTTCAACTCCATTGACTCTCTTCCTGGCTTTTCTGCTATTTTTGTTATGTTTTAAAATTTTTTACATATATTTCAAATTTCATCACATATTATCTTTTTAGGGGCTTACACAACATAAGTTTATTATCTGACAGTTATGGCAGTCAGAAATCTAAAATGGACTGTTCTGGGCTAAAAGTAACAGTGTAAGCAGAGCTTGTTCCTTCTGGAGGTTCTAGGGCAAGCATGTCAAACTCAAAGGCTAACATGGGCCTAATAAACGAGGCATGTGGCCCATGGGCAGTGAGTTTGACATGTTTGCTCTAGGGGAGAATCCATTTCTTATTGCCTTTTTCCAGCTTCTAGAGCAGTGGTTCTCAACCTTGGCTGCACATTAGAATCACCTGGGAATCTTTTTAAAATCCTGATTTTCAGGCCTCATCCTCCGGAAATTCTGTTTCTTTGTTATTTCTTTGTTACTAATGTTGTGGCCCCACCCCATAACAAAGAAACAGAATTTCTGGAGGATGAGGCCTGGAAATCAGGATTTTAAAAAGATTGCCAGGTGATTCTAATGTGCAGCCAAGGTTGAGAACCACTATTCTAGAGGCTCCCACATTCCTTGGCTCCTAGCCCCTTCCTCCATCATCAAAGCTAGAAGCATAGCATTTTCCAATCTCTCTTCCTATTAAAACTCTGATAGAATTGTATAATCAGTAAAAATATTTTTTAAAAAATAGAAAATATGTGCAGACAAAAAATGAGAATATGCATTTCTGGCATATTTTCTCTAAATAAAACACTAAAGGAAGGCCTTTAGGCAAAAGGGAGATGTTCTCAGATGGAAGTGCAGAAGCAATGAAAATCAATAGAAAGTGCAAATCTAAATAATCCTATGTAATAAAAAGTTAATATGCAAATTGCCCCCTCAGGAGTTTGATCAGCTGGGAGTTCGACCGCTCGCTATGATGTGTGCTGCCCACCAGGGGGCAGCTTGTAATGAAGAAAGGCCCCAGCCAGCAGCTGGCAGCCAGGGGAAGGAAGGCCCCTATTGGCCCTGATCGCTGGCCAGGTCTAGGGAACCTACTCATGCATGAATTTTGTGCACTGAACCTCTAGTTATTGATATAAAAGTGATAACAGAAAGAGATATTAAAAGATGCTATGCTGCCACCTTTAAAGATGGAGGAAGGGGCCAGGGGTCACCTTGAGTATTTGTTAAGAGCCCCCCCGCCCTCCTTGGATAGATCTAGGCTCAATTTTTGTCTCCCTAGCTTTATGGTACTACTAAACATTGGCTCACATTCCCAGCCTCTTGAATACCACTTCTTCCTTGGCCTCCTGGAAAATGTGTTGAGGGGAATATATATGCTGACTTTTGGTCTCACCTCTATATCCTTCCCTTGTCTTTTCTCAGTATCTTGGCCCTTCAAATCCTCTCTGCCTTGGTAGATCTCTGACATGGTTCAGACTGATCATTTTTATGCTCTTTCTGGTTTTTATAGTTGCTCTTAGTGACAGGTCCACTCTGATAAAAGTTATCCACCATAACCAGAAATCTCACATAGTATTTTAAACATCTTTCTAATTTTAGACCTTTATTCTTCATCATATTACAATTATTTTCAACCTGCTTGTAAATATTTTTCACTTGTCTGGGGGCTCCTTGAAGGAAGGAACAACTGTTTATTAATTTTCTATCCCTATGACTAGTACAGTAGTGGTGCATACATACTGATATTTAATATACACTGGCTAAACTGAATTTAATTAAACTGAAGAAAGATGCAATGTAAATAACACTAAGAGGAAAATGTTTTTCAACATTATAACACTATTTGAAGATGATTTTTTTTCTTATGAAAATTATATACTTTATCAATTTTCAGCCTTTGCTTCAACCTCTCTTTGTATGTACCTGCATATTAAATGCCCACTCCATGCTATTTCTTTCTGTGTGTTTCTGTGTCTCTATCTTCATCT
This sequence comes from Myotis brandtii, assembly GCF_000412655.1. Taxonomy (NCBI): domain Eukaryota; kingdom Metazoa; phylum Chordata; class Mammalia; order Chiroptera; family Vespertilionidae; genus Myotis; species Myotis brandtii. The sequence goes on from NW_005354673.1 coordinate 3,458,492, forward strand.
TCCTCTTTCAACATTGAATACAAGACATATTTATAATAAAAATTCTTATTACAGTCAAAATGTTTATAATCTAATAGAAGAATGGATACATAAGTGATCTCAGGTCAGACATCAGAAATTCTTAATCTAACTGTTCAAGTTAAATGTAAAAGACATAGAGATATAAGGATCCTTCTATTTGGCTATGAAATCTCATGTCCTTAAAAATCACGTTGATACAAAAGACAATGGAAACTAGACCTCAGATCTCAACAAGGAACGGGATATCTACTATCTGATAATCATTTTATCACCAACACTCAGCACAGTACCTGACATACAGAAGTACTTATTACATAGTTATTTGATAAAGTAATCAATAAATTCTCATAGTTATCCAGCCAGCATGGCTCTGTGATTGAACATCAACCCACAAACCAGGAAGTTCCCAGTCAAGGCATATGCCTGGGTTGCGGGCTCAATCCCAGTGTGGGGCATGCAGGAGGCAGCTGATTGATGATTCTCTCTCATCATTGATATTTCTCTCTCTCTCCCCCTCTCCCGTCTTCTCTGAAATCAATAAAAATATAGTTAAAACATTCTCATAAGTTTATTTGAGCCCAATAATTAAGTAATATCAAAGTTTCCATCCTTGTCAAACTACTTCTTAAGTTGTCTCTAAGGTCGGTGTACCATCCAACTTCACTTCCACTGACATAGAAGCAAAACTGATATAACAATTGGTAGAAAAATCTCAATGTACTGATCCTAAAATTGTAGTAATTTTCTATACATTGGCATGCTATTGCAAGTAATTTATCAAATGAAAATTTATTAATTGATTAATGAAGGGCAGGAACTTTTTCTTTTGTGCAGCTCTATCTCCATGTTAAGCTATATAATAAAGTTTTGTTGTCATATAACCAATACATATTTTGTTTTAACTATTGTAAAATAAAATAAAAACACTGGTACATTAGAGGATTCACATTATTACTAATGATCAAATAGGTCAATTAAATGGTCCACAAAGACTATAAGACATAACTTTATGACTTTCCATTAGAGAGTAACTATTAGAAGCCATATGTCTGAGAGACTCAAATGCTAATCACACAATTTGAACTCTAGAAAGACCATGATAATTTCCTATCTCCCCACTAACACCCCAGAGGAGAAAGCCTAAACTGGGTAGACAATGAATATATTGGGGGAAGAGGTTTTCAATGAAAACATCCTATTATAATAGTTTTCAGTGCCTTCATTTTCAGTCATTCAGTCATCATTTCTGCTTTGGGATTTGGTTGCATTTTGCTTTATGTTCTGCATGCAGGTATTCAAACTGTGATCTTCTCATATATCCTGACATATTTGAAAGGCAGTACACATGAGATATTGGGATATGGTTAATAAAATTCTGTAAGGACTGGCAGAACTTTTAAGTGGAAAGACAATAAGTTTCTGCTGGTAAACAAGAAACCAGCTCCAAACTGACACCTGAATGGAAGGCCTCTCACTGGGGCTTAGCAGAATAAGAAAGAAATGAGGTAGGAAACATGCAATTTATACACCCTGAGGTCTCTAAATTCTCAGTAGGAATAGGGAACTTGAAATGGGGGAAGAGCACAGGTATATATTTTACAGGGTAAATCTGGCTTCTACTCTATTGAGTTGGTTTTACTATATTATCTAAATTACTGGCAATGCCAAATATTGTCAAGGATGCAAGGAAACAGGGACATTTAAATACTACTCATGGGACTTAAAATCCGTACACTGCTTTGCAGAGCAATTTGGCATTATCTGGTAAAGTAAAAAGATACACCTGGCTTATATCCAGCAGGTATCTGCACATTGAGGTATATATCCTGGATAAATTCTGACACAGATGTAAATTAAAAAAAACATACAGAAGCATGTACTATAGCCTTACCTGTAATATTGACAACTGGAAACTATAGAAAAATATAGCCACACTAGAAGGGGTAAAATAAGTGAAACGAGTCTATTCCTATAATAGGACACTAAATAGCAGTTAACATGAATAAATGAAATCCACGTGAATCACTACAGATAAATCTTTAAAATGTTATGTAAATAAGTTGTACAAAGATATGTACAGTAAGATTTCATTTATGCAAAGTTTAAACACTGAAATTGTAGTACACATAGCTTAAGGGCATACATGCATATCGTAAAATTTTAAAACATGAACTAGAAAGCAACATAGCAACTCAGGGGTAGTTATTTCCTCTGACACCAGAATCCTTTGGAACTCTACCACCATTAATCTATATGAGCTGCAAAAAAATAAAACTTTTTGCTCCTATAATTTCCCCAGGGGTAGCTCAAAGCTTCTCTCCCTATCCTTAAGCTTTGAAATTGGCCTAGGGCAAAATTAACTCATCAATGACCCAATGAAACTACTCTAGAAGGACAGAAGTCTTTTAGAGGGACAACAATTTAATAAATACAAATAAAAAGTAACTCTCCTGGATGTCCACATGTGGCCTTCTTGGGACTCTCTTCCTTTGACTATCTACACTAATAAAAGAGAAACATGGTAATTAGCTTACAACCGCTACCCTTTTCATTGGCTAATCAGTGAGTATATGCAAATTAACTGTCAGCCAAGATGGCGGCCGGCAGCCAGGCAGCTGGAAGCGAACA
>NW_005354673.1:3462259-3492691 GCF_000412655.1 Myotis brandtii
CAGGTTCTGCACCTAGGAATTGGGCCTGCCTTCTGCCACCCAGGAGCAGGCCTAAGCCAGCAAGTCGTTATCTCCCGAGGGGTCCCAGACTGCGAGAGGGCACAGGCCGGGCTGAGGGACCCCCCCTTCCCCCCCGAGTGCACAAATTTTTGTGCACCGGGCCTCTAGTTTTCTATATAATTGGCTCTCAGGACAACCATCTCTGAGTTATTTCTGTATATGAGACTTTTAGATTTCTCCCACCCCTTTATTTCTTCCCTCCCATGCTTTGGTTGATATAAGCTGATCCCGGATTGAGTCTCATTTAGATCTCTCTTGTCTACAATGCTTAGAAGGCCAAGTGGTCAAGAAGGTGAGGTTCAAGGAAAGCAATGTTTTTCAATTCTGCCTCTCATCTGGGCCTTAAATCAGTTCACAGGACAAGGAGACCAGATAGAGCTTCAAAGCAGCATATGGTCTGCCATTCAATGAGCAAGTGCCGCTTCTGCCCCAGGTACCACCTACTAGGCTACCATTGTGATTGTTCATCATCCTACACTGAGTACTTGCTGTTGGAGAACACACTGCTACCTCCATGTTTCTGCTTTTCCTAAGTGATTCTTGGATTTCATATTGCACCAGAAACAGTTTGTACTGTCCTTAAACAGAGAATGCCTTGCTCCTCTTTTGTAATGGAAAATTATGAAGGTTGAGGGATGCTTCCTTTGGATACTTCCAACCAAGATACTGAATTTAGGATGAGACAGAAAGAACTACTTTTTTCCTGCTTCAAGCAACACGTTTGAATGTGACCTGGAAGACATAAAAGTCATTAGTGTAAAGCTGACAAGTCACCTGCCTTCCCAACTCCCTTTTCTCTCACAGTCTATAAATACCAGGCTCCTTTTATCCTGGGACCTATTACAGAACTTTCACCCACCACACTCACAACTAATGGATCAGCACCAAAACCACAAGTTATTTGGCCCCAGCCACATAAACACTCACATTGTGGCAAGAAATGTTATTCCTCACCACAATTACCTGGACCCATGCGTTAGGCATGAAAGACTCTATTTTCTTTTATGAGAACTAATGATTCATTTGAAGAGACAACTGAAGTAATGATTTTCCTATCCTGGAGATGCTGAGAATCTCTCACTGTTAATTATGAATTTCATTGTGCTGGGAGAAGGGTACATTAGCCAGGGCTCCGAGGCTCAGAAAGTTCCCCATTGTTTGTAGAAAAAATCAATCAATGCCTACAAAAGTATTTGAAGTCCCTAGACACCAAACACCAATCTCCTTCTATAAAGCAAATAGATTTGAATGAGGCTTTCAACTATGTCAGACCAGCTCCTGCCTTATTTCAACCTCAAGACAACTGAGTGTAATTTGAGAGACCCACAGGGCCCTGAGCTCCCTTCTTTCCTGAATCAATCCTGGAAGGGATGGGAGGCCCAGGAGCCACCTCTGCTCCAGTTTCTGGTTAAGAGCATAGGATTAGGTCTGCAAATCCAGGGAGCACTTATGACCAGCAGACTACCATGTGGCCACTTTGTGACACTCATTTCTGCCCTGTTAATATACCTACTATTGGCCTGGCTTCTCCTGTACATGCTGCCTTGTGCTCCATTCCCCTTCAAAGACTCAAGACAACAATGAACCTTGGTCTGTTTAGACTGGGCCTTCCCTGCTCTGAGTCCCAAGCCTTCCCTGGTGCTATGACTAAATTTTGGGTCCCCACCAAAATTCAGATGTTGAAGCTGTAATTCCCAGTGTGATGGTACTTGGAGGTGGAGTCTTTGGGACATAATTGATCCATGAGGGTGGAGCCATCATGAGGGTATTAATACTCTTAAAAGAAGAGACACTAGAGAGATTAGCTATCTTTCCATCATGTGAGCACATAGCAAGAAAGTGACTGTCTACAAACCATCAAGAAGGTCCTGACCAGACATAAAAAATACAGGCATCTTGATCTTTGATTTCCCATCCTCCAGAATGGTGAGAAATAAATGTCTATTGCTTATGCTATCCAGACTATGATAATTGTTATAGCAGCCTGGGCTAACCAAACTGCCTGGAAAACCTTAGGATCCACCCTCTCATTTGACAGGTCTCTTGGAACCACAACACAGCTCCATCTGAATGCTACAACCTCCAAATGGCCCATGTTGTCTGGTGAATGACACCCCTTGGCATCAACAGCAACTTGAACCATTGCTTGGACTGCCTGGCTACCCTGTAAAATGAAACAAAATCAAAACAAAACAAAAAAGCCAAACAGACTCTGTAGCACAATTAGCTCCACCAGCCTTTTTGAGACATTCCAAAGAGTAAGTCCCACCCACCCAGGTTTGATTCATTCAACCCACTCCTGGGGTTCTTTGTCACTGCCAATCCCCAAAGAGCTAGTACATAGGTCTGTTAATTTATGACAGGAGACTTAGATTTCAGGTCAGGGGATTTAACCTGCTGTAAATCCAAATTTGCATGTGGATAATGGGCATTCTACTACACTTTATGCCAATAAGCCCTAATGCGGTAATTAACCACAGAGCACATTTACCGATAAGCTGTTCATTAGAGAAAAACCTGAACACTAGCAGTGTTATCAGAGTCCACAATTTTCACAAATCTCTTTCAGAAATGCTTTTTTGCCTCCAGGGACTAAACGCTAGCAAAAATCACAGAGCAGTCATTCTCAACACTAGTTTCATGAAACCGCCAGTGTGATAAACCCTGATAGGTGAGAACCAGTTTTGTGGATTTCACTTTATGTTTTTCATATAAGCTTTCTCTTAATCTTAAATTTCTTTTGGAAGAAACTGCTATGGAGGAGACATTGGCTACTTCTTTATTGTTTGTCCATCTTAAACCAGAATTGGCTCATTCATTCACACAAAAAGTGTTTTTATGAATCAGTACTATTACAAGGGAGGGAGGAGCTCAGTGAGTGAGGCCAATTCCTACTGATAGTACATCCCACAGTTAGTCTCATTTCTTAAAAGGACATTTTCACTCCAATCCTCCATAGATAGAGCTCTCACAAATCACTTTGTCTGGACCTTGATGTTTTTCATCATTAGCACCATTATTTGGAAAGCATCCACAAAGCCCATGGCCCAACCTGCCTCAGCTGCACTAATGCAATGGCCAAATGTAATCATTTCAGCACTGACTGTGCACTTAATAAATGGCAGCCATGGTGCTTTGGCCCAGGAGGGATACAGAGATAAATAAGACAACGTTTGTCCTCAAGGAGCAAACAATATGTTGATATCTTGAATCTGCCTCATTCGCATTTATCCTTCACTTCTGTAAATAAGAGTAATTTAGTTGAAGCCTGTCTAGAGAAGAATACCATATAGACTGAGCTGATAGATGGAGATAATCTCCACCAATACATGCTAGACTCTCCCTTCCAGAAAGATACTACTACACATTGCTTGTACCACTGACTCTGACATGTGATAATAGCATTTTGCTACATTTCTTCATGATCAGATTCTTCAAGTGTTCTGTGTACATAAATCTTTTCTCATCAACAATATTAGTTGCTGTAAATCCCTTGTACAAGAAACACACAAAACAGAAAAGATGGGAAGCTGTTTGAGAACAAAATATCCTGTCATATCACTGTTAATAAAAATGCAAAGCATTCAATGAATGGCTTATATTGAATTGAACTTAACTGAATGGACATTGTCTTCTAGATATTATTTGGTATCTTTTAGTTTTGAAATATATGAAGTTTGCATTCCATTAGCTAATCACATAAAAATATCCCCTAAGTTTCACTGTTCTACAACTGTGGCTTTTAAATTTTATTATAGCGAATAGATGTTGAGGCCCTCAAGCCCACAACTTCAGTAAAATTTAATGATAGAGCTAATCAATTAGGGAAAGGATAGTATAACTGCAAAACATGAATTATTGAAAGATTACATAAAAATACATTTAAAAAAATTTACAGCAACTCAATATAAGTCTATAAAATATTTCTTAGTAAGATTTCTCCTTTGTACTATATTTAATGAATATATTTTTTAAAGTTTGGAATTCCCCCTAGGGATGTTGTTTCAACATTTATGTTTCTTATATCATTAGCTTCTTCACTTCTACTGGCTTTTTTTGCCTCCGAATTTCAAAATGACAAAGTCCTTCTGGTTCAAAAGTAAAACAAAATTTCCCACTACCTCTGAATTCTCAGCTATAATGGCACTTTTAGCTCTCAACTTATTGGTTCTCCCTTTGGCCCTAAGCCCTGCTGACTACACCACCCACCTGGAGACTTTCTTTCTCTGCTTCCACAATACCATTTTCTCTGAATTCCTACCTCTCCAACTTTTCCTTTTAAATCCACTCTTTTCTTAAACATTAGTGATTCTCAGAATTCTTTTTTTTTCAATCTATTGTCCTATTTGTTTTGCTTTCTTTCTTACCTGATTTTATTAATTTTAATCAGTGTCACTATATTCCTTATATTCTGGTTACAGCTACAGACACCTATGTGAACTCAACCCTGAGCTCTAGATAACACTAATACCTCCATACAATACCCTCAAAACTAAACTTAGCATTTTCCTCATTAAGCTTGCCTCTCCCCCAGTATCTCCATATTGTATTAATGTTGCCTAAGCCAGAAACTTGTGACCCCTCTCTGCCCTTACCCCAATGTCCAATAACTCTTACTAATTGCATCCTCCCTACTCTTCTCATTCCTAGTTTTACCCACCTGTAGAACTCATTCCTAGCTCTGGTGCATCCATCTCCTACCTTATATTGCATCAACCAACCACATTGAGTTATGTTTCTATGAAATGAGTTAGAATATGTAAAGTACTTATAACAGTTTCTGGCATATAGTAAGCACTCATTACATGTTGGCTGCTGTTACTATTACTACTGTCAGCACCACCCCACCCCTACTTCCTCTGTTATTCATATTTATTCCCCAGGCTATTTCACATTTTTATGCTTTTGCTGATGCTATTTCCTTTCCTTGAAATTGCTCCTCTGGCCTAATTCCTCACTCTTAAGAATCATTAATTGGCTACCTCCTGCATGCCCCCTACTGGGGATTGAGTCCAAAACCCTGGCATATGCCCTTGACGGAAATCAAACCTGGGACCCTTCAGTCCGCAGGTTGACGCACTCTCCACGGAGCTAAACCAGCTCGAGCTAATTCCTCACTCTTAAAAATAATTTTTTTTAAGTTCTGCTAATATTCTTTCTCTTTCAAGAAACCATCTCTAATATCTTAGGTCAACTCAGTGCCCAAATTTGAGCTTCAATGTAAACCTGCAAAAACTTGGATCGGATCATATAACTTAATATATTACAATACATTATAATCAATTATCTGATTTTGTCTTCCATTTCAACTAGTGCAGGGATCAGCAAACTACAGCCTCTGAGCCAAATCCAATGTACTTCCTGCTTATGTAAATAAAGTTTTATTGGAACACAGACACACCATTTGTTAACATATTATCTCTGCCTGCACTAATGCTAAAAAGGCAGAGTTTAGTATTATACTACAGATCCTATGGCCCACAAAACCATATCTTCACTGTATATTAACTATTTACTATCTGGTCCAGAGTTTCCCAAACTTGGCACTATTGGGATTGGGGGCTAGATAATTTTTTGTCAAAGAAGAACCGTCCTATGCATTGTAGGGTGTATAGCAATAGCCTTGACCTCTACCCACTAAATTCCAGAAGCACTCATACTCCACCACTTCACTACTCCTTTACTCCACTCATCCACCCCCTCACTCCAGTTTTAACAACCGAAAAATGTCTCCAGACATAGGCAAATGTTCCCTGAAGTCAAAATTGTCCCCAGTTGAGAACCACTAACCTGAGATTTTACAGAAAACATTGCCAACCCCTGAAGTATAAGGTCTTCCAAGGAAGGAATTGGGCCCAGTTCACTTTGTATTCCAGACACGATGTCTGGAACATAACAGAAGCTCATTAAATTAATCATTTAAAGGTGACTAGAGGATTGTAAGACATTCAAAAGCATTTTAAACTTCATAAGAATCTTGTGTTTGAAAGGGACATTGGTGAACATCAAGCCAATCCTCTGTTACAACTAACTTTTGTTTCCGTTAGCATTTTCAACAACACCTATCAGAACTGTTCCATTAAAAACATCTATGAAGAAAAATTGTTGAGAAAGTAAGTATCACAATCCCGTTTGATTACCAGGAATTTAAAAACTATGAAATCACCGCATTCAGATTTCATATATACACACACACATTTCATTTATCCCTGAATGAGAATTCATTTTTACTGTCTATGAAGAAGAAATTATTTTCATCTTGCAGATGAGATCATTTGAATTGGTCTCAAACTATAGTGTGAAGAAACAGCAACTTCCTTACAGTCAATCAAGAAATTAATTCAAGGATATAAATTATTTTCCACTCTCTTTAATAAACCTATAGTATACCTAGTATTGCTGAAAGTAGAGAAACCTCTGCACCAAGGGACCATATGCCTACCAGAAAAGCTAACAACTGAATGTAGGGCATTTTAAGTAACAAATAAATAACAATCACAGCCAACATTCATTGAACATTGGCCATGTGCCAGTATTACAGCATCTCACTTGATCCTCATAAAAACTCTATGAGGTAGGTATTAAGCTATTCATTTTACAGATGAAGAAACTGATTTATGGGAAAGCTAACTTGTCCATGGGCAAGTACATAGTAAGTGGCAAAACCAAAACTTGAACCTGGAAGTCTGCCTCCAAAGTCTGAGTTAATACACAGAATACTATATCAATGTGCTTAGAATTTGGAAGTGAGAAATACCACTTGTTAACTGGGATGATCAGTCAAGTGGGTAACCATGAGGATGAGTCCTGAAAGAATGGGTCAGTGTCAGACAGCAGAAAGGGAGAAATCCTTGGCTGGTAGAGCCAAATAAAGACATTTTAGAAGCAAAAATTCAAAACTTATATTTAGAATAACATGAAATAGCCACTCTGGTTAAATACGGGGAGGAAGTATGAGGAAGTGAGACAACGTTGAAGCCAAACTACAAGGGGCCATGAGTGGGAGAGAAGACAGGAAGTATATACGATTCCCTCATGTAGTTTTTCATTGAAAGTAAGGACTGAGTTAGGGTGTAAATTCAGCAGGAGATAGGATCAAGGAAAGGATTTAGAACATGTCTCTAGTTGAGGGAATAGAAAAGGAGTGGAGAGAAGATCTGAAAAAAAAAAGACTCCTTAAAGGGGCTAAATCTCAAAAGAGTCTAAAGAGAAGAGCAGTTATACTCCAAGAGGAGGAGGAGAGCTCATCCCATAAGACAGGGTAAAAGAAGGTAGCAATTCATATATTTGAGAGTAAACCTAAAAGTGGAGGGAGAGGAATTTAACAGGCATAAGCTAAATAGTTTCCATTTTATCCATGATGCATGAGATAGACCATCTGCCCATCTTTGCTGGTGAGGGAGAAGATGAGGGACAGGGAAGAAGGAGAATTTCCTTGGTTGATTATTGGCATGCAATGTTGGTGCCCTATGCTACATCTTCACTGATTTATGAAGTGAAAAATTGGTCCCTATATCTCTCTTGACATCTATGCAGAAACTAGCTGTGGCACACTGTCCACATGGGGAACAGAGCATCAGGTTACAATAGCCTCAGAACACTAATGGAACAGTCATTTCTGCATTTGCAAAGCAATTTCAAAATACATTAGCTAATTAATTAGCTCAATGATTACTTTATCCCTGTAGGTATATGTGCACAAGGGCTCCTTTTTGGGGTCTCCTTTGAGGCATTTGAAGACACAAGAGATTTTGTCTCAGTGGGAATGTTGTGGTAGATTACATTTGCTGTAAATAAGTGACATTTTTAGAAAGCAATGTGTTCCACTGAATTTATCCTGAAGAGGGAAAAAAATTGCAAACCTAATTAACTGACTCCAAGAATCAGACTGACAATTCATAATAAGCCTCCTCTTTCTGGCTTTCTGGTGGTATTTGAGGCAAATAGCTCCAACTTCACAGAAAATATTGGGGTGGAACAAAAGTACACCTGTGCTGTGCAACTTGAGACAAAGGCATGCCACTACTTGGAATTTATACCAAGAGGAGCTACTTCCCACTCAGGTTCCATAATGAAAATCATTCTTCCATTAACAGGTGGAGCAATATCAATTTGCCCAAAGTGGGAAATCAAGCAAAAACTAACTTCCTCTCAGAACAATCAATGAAAAGGTGAAAGAAATAGGTCATGGGATCCAATCTCCCAGCAGGACATTTTTGCCTGAATAAACTGCCTCTCCTATAAAGTGGAGACTCCAATGACAGTGAGAGACCATTTTCTAGAGTGGGTTTGACCACAGTCTCACCAACCTTTTTCTGAGGTGCTTACTTTCTTTTCACCTTTACCAAGTCTTTTGATTCAGTAGTGGAGATGGCAACAGTATTTACATCTCAACTCCAATTCTTGCTAACTGTGTGACTTTGGGCACGACACTCACTCTCTTTAAAAATTCATAAATTTGTTGTGGGAATTAAATTAGGGGATAGGAATGAAGCACTTAGCACCATGTATATATACACTTTGCATGCACTTACATTGTTAAGTGCTCAATAATTGTTGGTCTTTATTGTTGCTATTATGTTTATAATTGCTGCAGTTAGAACGGTTTTGGAGATGATGCCAGTGAAGGTCTGGGGAAAGAGAAATAATTGTAAATGAGTAATAGGTGATGGCAGTGACTGGGAAACTCAAATCCTACCACAAGGGCAACTCTATGAGTCTCAATGGGACTTGCATAGTTAACTGGTTTGGAGATTAATCAGGAAAGTCTTCAACACAATGAACTTGGCCTTATCAATCAGTTTCATTATTTCTTTTCAGAAGGCTAATTCACTGTAGAGCTATAGAAAACTAGAAAATAAAGACCATCTACTCATTTGATGATATAATCTCCTCAACAACCTCAACAAGGTGGTTGCCCAGACTCTGCATAGGTGCCTTGAATAATAGAGAATGCATTACTTTGAAGGTAGCTTTGGGCAGCTCTCATTGAAATGTCTTCTGGTAGTAAGTATTTCACTTCCATGTGTTTGCTTTAGTTCTTCTTAAAGACAGATGAACCACATTTAATCCCACTTCCAGAGGACAGTCATTAATGTATGAAGACAAGTCTCAACCCCTGGGCTCAGGCATCTTTTCTTCCTCAGGTTAAACATCCTTGGATCCACCAGTCAACAATTTTATATTAGACTCATGATCCTCTTTATTTTTGTTATACCTCAACTCTAAACATGTTGTAATCTATCAATATGTCAGCTAACTTTTAAAAGCTTATCATACACAATGGAATAAAAACACCTCCAGTAACCACATCAGCACACAGTGATGATGATGATGATGATAAATACAATTTACCAAGTATTTTCTACATAGCAAGCTGCATTCTAAAGGTTTTACACTTATTATCTCAGTTAATATTCATAATAACTCTATGAAGTAGGTATCATTATTCTCATGAAATAAATAAGCAAAGTGAGGCACAAAGAGGGTTAAGCAACTTGCCCAGCCTTCAGCAGCAAATGGGAGTAGAGCTAGGCTTCAGAGGCTGTTCTCATAGTCAATAAATGATTCTATAAAACTAACATCACCTTTGTTTTATAGATCATACCTCCATTAATTGAGCCTCAGATCATGTAAACACATATTGCTATCATTCCCAACTCCCTGCCATTCACAGAGTTGATGGCCAAGCTCTCTTACCTTCCTTCAAGTCCCTAATATAAATGTTGAATAAGATGAAGCATTGTGACCTCCACCTGATCATACAGGTCAATGTAGACCCATTCAGAAGGACTCACTGGTATATTTAAACAGTTACTCCTTTACTGAACAACTCTTATATCCAATCTCCTTTTCTCCATCTTGTTGATAAGGATATCACAAAATGTATTGCCAAAAACCTTGCTGATATTTAGCTATGCTAGATCTATAGTACTTTGCTGAATTATTAATAATACTATTGAAGGAATATGTGAATTTGGCTGAAATAACGTGGCTTATTTTTAGTGTTCTCAGTGAATAGCTGTAATTCTATTAATCACTCTTTTCTATGGGCTCATACAAGCCTTGATCCACCAGTCAACAATTTTTATGTTAGACTCATGATCCTCTTTATCTTTGTTATGCCTCATCTTGTTTTTTGTTTTTTTTTATGCCTCATCTTTAAACATGTTGTAAGCTATCAATACGTCAGCTAACTTTTGTCTGATAACAACGTACTCCAAAATATTTCCCAGATTCCAATGAAGCTTATAAACCCATAGCTTGCATTATCTACACTTTTTCAATCTTTGATATTTAGGAACCTCCTCTATTCTCTACCATTTCTAAAAATAGCACCAACATAATTTTAAAATTTTATTTGTAAATTCTTTCTGTATCCTGTGATGTCATTCATCCAAGTCAAGAAGCTTGAATTAATGCAGAGCAATTAGGTGTCTTCTGATATTAAACGTCCTATCTTTGTCTACCTATTCAAGGACCTATTTTCTTGTCAAGAAGGAATTCTTTTACATGATTTAGAGCTCTATGTTGCAAATGACAGAAAATTCAACTCATCTAGTTTGGATAAAATAAATGATTTATTCAATCATTGCTAGAAAGCCAGGGGTAGTCTAATTTGAAGAATGTTTCATCCAGGGCTTTAAAAATGTCACTAGGATCTAATTTCTATCCATCTTTTGGCTCTGTTATTCCATTCTGGCTTCATTTTTGGTCTCTATGTGGTAGCAAGAAGGCACTCCAAAGCTCAGTTACATACCACCCAAGTTCTAGCAGAAAGGTAGGAAAACTGCCTCCCTACAACACATCAGCAAAAAAGTTCTGAGCTTGTATGCCACTGATCCCAATTGGGTGAGGTACCCACCTATGTGCAAAATAACCATGGCCAGGTAAATGGAAGTCCCTAATTGATTTAGTGCTCACATGCTCGCCATGGAAGCCAGGAGGGGAGTCAGTCCCATTGCACTATTTTTTTGGAGGACCAGGGAAATAAAAATCAAGAAAATTTATCTAGAAAAGGGGAAATGAAGACCAGGTCTCTAAAGAAAAAGTGCATTCATACGTCTACTTCTCTATCAACAGCCTATCCACTATAATGAACAGCAGCCATTCTTTGGCATTTGTATTGTGGTGTTAACTGAAAACCATCTTTCTGTTTGTCATAGTAATAAATATCCTGGAGGCTTTAGCCCCCCGATCTATTTTTTAGGTACATACCACTTTCTTATAGTCCCCCTGGGCTAAGCACTCACACTGCGCCTGTCTGTGAAATAAGCCTCCTGTCCATCACACAACCCCAGTAGCTCAGGGTTCTTTTCTTTTCCTCTGTGACAGAGTGCCACTCTCTCTCCTGCCCATTTCAGTTCCTTGTAATCCAGAAGGTAACCTTTTTCCCAGAAGATCCAATTTATCTTCTTCATGAAAATTTCATTCTAAACCAAATCATGTCATATTGCCAATATTTGACCTTTCTTTTTTTAACCCACAAAAATGACAGTGTCTATGGTTGACCCAGGAAGCAGCTCCTGAGACACAGGTTCTCTCCTTTATTTTCTTCCTCTGCCACCTCTGATTCACATTGCCACTTCCTTCTACTTTGTTGGAATTTTGTCCCTCTTGGTCTCCTTCTTGTATTGGTTCTTCCATTCTCTCAAGACACTTTCCCTCCAAGCCCACACATTGTTTTTCTGCATATCTTCCTAATAGCAGGAAAATAAACTCTACCTTGCAATACAAAATTTAATAAGCAGCAACTTGTTTTTTCTACCCTAGAAGTTCTCTGCAGGCATGTGCATTTATTGTTTCAGTGATCACTGTCCTCATTTTACAGATCAGGTTATGGATACCCCAAAGGGGTCAGATGTTTTACCAATTAGCATCAGAAATGAAGGTGGCAGCCAGGTTCAAGTCAGTGGCTCTTTTTTTAACTACATTGGACTCTCCTAATTTCTGCAGTTTTCAATTGCAGAAACTACAAAGAGCACTAAGTGGTTCCTTGGCTAGATCTGATCAATAACCTAGCAACACAAATTATATCAATAGCATTTGCACAGTTTATAAAGCACCTCCTCTTTTTAATCCCATTCGCTCCTGACATAAAAATGCTAAAGTAGGTATTATTATTTGATTAAAAAACTGAGGTGAAGAGCAGTCAAGTGATTTTCTGTTAGTCTTACAGCTGATAACAAATATGTCTAGGCCAGAGTCAAACCCTAGACTTGTGCTTCTTAAGCCAAATGTCTTTTATATTTCATGCTGACTCTGAAATGCTTACTTGAATTTTGCTCGCCGTGGGGCCCCACAGTAGTCTCAATAATGGGAAAAAGGAAATCTTTAGGACCAATGCCATACCTAAATTTACCTGATTATAAAAAGAGATATTTTCCACCACCTGAGAAATCAGGAAGGACACCAAAACAAATGTTTGGGAAACAAAGAGGTTGGGAAAATAAGAGTAGGGAGGGAAAAAGTATCAGAAGCAAAAAAGTGAAGAAGCAAGAGGAGAACACACGCACTCAAAAAAAATAAATAAAAATAAATGAACTGATAGCATAAAAGAGATCAGAAAAAGACAGTGAGGGTAAAATAAACTGAGTATATTAAAAAATAAAAAAGCAACAAAAAGCCACATTATCCCAAAGCCCGCAGGTGCCAACAATTCCAACAAAAGTATAGCAATTAACAGAATTAACACAGCCTTAAATAGCTTGGCTCACCAGATGTGGACTCCTAACAGGGTTCTATAAAATGTAAAGTTATTACAGATTAAGCCATTAATCATCTGTTCAGAGACTATCTCTGGCTATAAAATTCCGTTTGCGTTTAAATGGCTAATAATCACAAAGGGATGTGGAATGTAATGGTCACAATGATGTTCTACCCAATCCTTTTTCCTTTAAATATGTGTTCCACTCTCCAGTTCCTGTGTTTTTCCTTCCTCTCCATCAGAGATGCTCTGAGAAAAGAGAGGTGAAACAGACATGTCTGTCCCAGAGGTCTCAGCGGCTCATGAGCTTCTCTATAGGAAAATGAAGAACCAACATATCAGGGGAGAAGTAACATATTGAGATGAAAGGGGGATGGTGTAGGAAGACCCAAATCAAACAACACAGAAAATTCCAACATAGGAGGATACTGTGATGGGCTTGAGTCAGCTCCCTGGAGCTGGAAATTCCTGCAACTTGGTCTTGACTCAGCTTTCCTTCACTGCACTGTGCTTTATCCAACAATAGCTCAATAATACCAAGGACAGAGGAAAGAAGAACTGTATGTCTTGACAGGGAAGGTCCTTGGAAACTGAAATGAGCATCAGAAGGAAGCACTTTTCTATAGACATTTTAAGATTCAGAGTCACTTTCCCTCCTCAATACTAAAGCCAATGGACCACCCTTTCAACCCTGCTCTTCAACCTCATAGGACAAAAACATACATCAGGAGAAAGGAACAGATGGATGAGCATCAGTCGTCAAGGAATTACAGCCTCATGGGCAAGATGCCTATCTGAAGTTGTCATTCTACTAAGATTCCCAATGGCTCCCCATTGCCTAGAAAATAAAGCTTGAGAGTATAGCATAACATCAAGCTCTCTATGACCTGGCCCATTCTTACTTAATAGCTGCATTTTTAGAACTCCTAATCTTATACTCTGTGCCCTGAAATTAGCAAGCTGTATGTTTCTCACCCAGACACCATGATGGGTCCTGTTTTCAGACCTTTGCTCATGCTGCCCATTCATCCTGAGCCACCACTCCCTCTATTCTTCCCTGTTCACTTCTGCTCATCTTTAAGCCTCCCCTTGGGCATTGTTTCCTCCACAGAGTTTCCTGAACCCCAAGATATGTTATGTCCTTCTACTCAGCAGCCCCACTGCACCAGAGAATGCCTCTTTTCAGTCAGTTAATGTAGGTTTACAGCTGTGAGTACATGAGTTTATTCTTTTATTATTTATGAATTATTGTTATTATTATTATTAACCTACTTTTTCCCACCCCTGTATTTATTGAGAGCCCACAAGGAGCTGGGAACACAACAAGAACAAAAATAAAACAGACCTGTGAAAACATGAAGAGGAATGACATACTGATTTTGTGACATTTAACTGGATACAAGTCTTATATTGATAGACAGGCTGTGTGGAGAACCAGAACAGTTTGATGATAACTTGGACCTTCTCTATTGTGGTTTCGACAGTGGTATCAACAGAGGTGGTGTTCACACAGGTGCAGTCACAGTGTAACCAGAATGAAACATTCAGATGGGAAGACACTGCAGTTCCAAAGATAAAACCTATTTTGTACCGCACGCAAAGTAACCATGAACCATGATTTGTATCAAAAATCCCAAAGTCCCTTTACAATGTCCCTATTTTGAAGAAAATGACATACAAAAGCATCTACCTCAGTCTAAGGCAACTCAGAGCCACAAATGGCAAGAGAAGACATACTAGTAAAAAGGAAGACAGGGATAGGGGAGAGAAGAAAAAATTGTGAAGTAATTGGAAACTATTCTAAAGGCAGATGGCTAATGTGGGTAAGTGGGATTTATCAAGGAGCAAAGTCCTAGGGTAGCTGGAAGCTTTGGCTGTTACTAAGTTGTCAAAGAGAAGTATCAAGAACAAGAGAAGAATTTACCAGACCTGCCCACAGAAAAGTGAAGTGTAATGATTAAATGGAGAGAAAGAATGTTCCAGGACAACAGTATACTCAAAGGTATCTGTTTAAAACTCTGAGGTAAATAAGAAAGCCTCTCAAGTCCCTTAGAAAGGCTAGCATACTTAACATGTAACAGAGAGATGGAACAAAAATTAATAAAGTTCTCTTGTGCCTACCATTTCCCCTAATGTTTTGGACTTTTTCTGACTTGATCTGGATTTAAGTGTAGAATTATATTGCTAGCTAAGGTATGTGTATACTTTGATTGCTAATTACTGTTAATGACACTTTTTCAGAGCTGCCTTTAATTTTTAAACTTTGAAGTGACTTTTAAAGCTGTCTGCTCTTGACTTAGGCAGTGAGAGAGAGAAGGGAGATTTTGTTTTCCTTAGATTCTGCATGCATAAAATCATTAAAGAAACTTTCAAGTTCTTATGAGTGTTGTTTCAAAATGTTGGACCCTTTCTGATGGAAAAATTTGGGAAATTTCTCCTTTGTCTCAAAATATGTGCTTGAGAGCCGTTTCAATACAATCAGAAAAAGACTGGTGTTAGAGACCACCCCTAGATGCTGTCCAGGAGAAATTCCTGCTCAGGGCTGTTTCCCTACAAAAATGGATGAGTTCTCCACTGCAATCAATGCCTCATTCATTCCTGAGCCACATATGTGGTAACAGAATGTTCCTATCTATTTCTGATGAGAGTGCAATTCCAATATAGTGTGATTAACAGTGTTTAAGAGCCTTTCCAAGTTCATTAGACACTGAGTAGTTTATACCTTCATTCAATACAAATGGGAGTAAATCTCATGGAAGGAGTATTCTGTCTACTACAATCCATCAGGAATGACCAGTAGAGTCCCTGCAGTTAACAGAAGTCTAGGTAACATACAACAGAAAGAGGAAACACGCTTTGGGTTCCCTTCTGTAATTTGTCCTTCAGACCAAGAACAATACAGAGCTATAATTGGATGTTTTCCTCCTTTGTCCAGTTTCTCCTTCCTACCCCTTCCTCTCAAGCCAAACATCATTTATTGCAGCAATGCCCAGCTCAAACATCAATTTTTCTCTAAAACTGATTCCTACCTAAAACATATCTGTTTCCTCTACTCAGTTAAAACATTTAGTAGGTGGCGCTGAACACACAGTGTTTTGAACTATAACTGTTAACTTACCAATCCCATCTCCCTTCATACATTATAAAGGCTTTGAGTACAGAGACTGTGGCTTGTAAAAAGACTAGTTACAGCACAAAAAAAGGCACCAAATGAGTATCTGATAAATTTATCAATTCAATAAATACTTGTTATGTGCCTATTTTATATAAGGCATGACAGGCACAACTGCTGTCAGTACCTGGCTCAGAGTTGAGTGGTGTGGATGAGTACATGAGCAATGCCATCTCATGTATGACTGATATTCAACAAATATCAAATAGCCATAACACGCATAAAACCTGTGTCCTGAGAGGAGGGTCATAACCTGTCATAGCAATCTTCATCTATAAGAAAGCACACTGTTAGCTTTGCAAAAACTTTCCCCAGGGAAATGATATAGATATCTTAGGCAATAAAGCTTAGCTTAGATTAAACAAAAATGTACAGTAGACTGCTCTGAGGACACAGTGTTCTGGAAGAATTCTACCAAATCAAGTCTGATTCTTTTTTACCTCAACAATTGACCTTAGTGATTGAACATACATTTGACTGTTGTTCCTTTGCTCTCAGACAGAGGTCTCAACACATAAGCTACAATAGCATAAATGAGTAATGGCAACGTCCACTGCTTTCTCACAGCTGCTAGCTCCCAGGGAAAGAGGGGGGGAAAAAGAAAAAGCAAGCTGTCTGGGCCTTAATGTTACATTCTGTGAATTTTCTTTCATCTCAAATAATGAGACTCTTGGGAACACCAAGTTTGGACAAGGTAAAATAATACAAATGTTTTAGACAAGACACACAACCACAAATTGGCCACTCTTAGCGCTTTCCCTATGTGCCACGTCAAAAGTACAAAATCAAACTTTACTAATGATTTCATTAGTAAACTAGTTCCTAATGATTTCAAATTCCTTTCACCTGTGTTATTTTATTTTATTTATAAAGCACAGCTACCTGAAAAATAAGGTCCTCCATTAGTTAAATGTCAAAACAAAACAGAGCATTTTAGTGGTAAACCCAAGGTCATGCAAACAACTTAAGCTCTGATCAAAACCAAGGGCTCTGCTTCAAGTCCAAGGTCTCTTCTTCTACCATCTACAGAGCCAGTAACTGAACAGTCAGTGCATTAAAAGGAGTGTTTGAACTTTACCTCTTTAAGGCAGCCCATGAAGTTGTTGCTGACGGGTGAGCCTGGCAAGTCAGCGGTACTTGGGCTTCCTCCCACATAGAAGAAGTCATCCGAGCCCAGCATGGTGTAGTCCTCTTGAGTGTAGCCTGTCGTGGTAAGGATGCCATCCACAGAGATTGTCACCTGGTGGAGGGACATAGGGGCAAAAACAAAATCCCAACAATGACCTTATAGTCCTATCAAAATCCGATGGCTTCCCCCACCTGTGGCTTCACTTTCATTAAGATTTTGGTGAGGTATTCTTTCTAATTTGGTTTTATTTTGGGAAGTGCAGCCAAGTTCCATTTTCTGGTCTGCCTTCCCTGTGGCCCACGCCTGCAGCATTCCCCTGCAGACTCCTAGGAGAGTGTGTCGGAACTGCCAAGCTGAGCAATTTGCTCTACTCATTGCACTCTTTATTCAGTCAGGCTAGAAAATGGAACTGTCCTCAGACGACACCACTTGTCTCAGTTCATTGTTAAAATGAGATGATTTAATTTTTAATGATTGTTAATTATGGTGGTAGTGAAAAACAGCAAAGGAGACATTTGACGATGGGTTTGTTAGGGGGTTGGTCTTTGGTTAGTGATGATTATTTTCCTTTTTTCTTTTCTTTTTCTTTTCTCTTTTATTTGTTTCTTTTTGAACTCACACCACGCTGACAAACATGCATCCTGGGAGGGAAGAAGAAAGGTCTCGATGGTGATGTGTCATGGATGATACTAGTACATGCCATGGACATCCCCAGGATGCCAACCCCTGCCCTCCCTTCGCTGCCATCACCACCACCAAGAGAAGAAATGACCCAACCAAAGAAGCAACTCTAACAAAAATACATGAATGATGATGCATAATAACCAAAACAATAATGATAATGCCCATAGAGAAGAAAGAGCACCCATACACCCAACATCCATGAAAGGAGCAGAGGGCAGAGAGAAGAGACAGGACCTCAGAGCGTGCACACGCCATACACTGACACACCCATGCAAAAATTATCTGGAGCCAAGAGAGAAGGCAGAAGAAAAAGGGGATGGAAGAGGGAAAGGGTGAGGAGAACTAAAGGAAAGAATCAGAATCCACTTCACCATCACATGCACTGCACCAACGGAAACACAAGATGGATGTGAAAAAAAAACAAAACACTCAAAACTAAAGGGTCATCTTTCCCCTGCCTACCACCTCCCTCCTAAAAAAAAAAAAGAAAAGAAAAAGTCCAAACCCAACCCCCAAATATATGAAGGATGAGAGTAAAATAAAAAAGTGGAGACAAAAAAAAGGAGAGACAGAGAAGAAAGTGTACTTGGTGGATAATTTGATAGGTTGTTAGTAATGAGGAGGAAAATGATGGGACAAATTCTGATGCCAATGGGGAAGCTCACGAGACAGAAGCATGCCATGCAGAGTGTGGACAGAGAACATAATTGGTGGAGTTCCCTTGGGCCATGGTGGGGAGTAAGGTGAAAGAAGGGAAAAGAAGAACACAGGAAGCAGAGCAATTTCCTCCCCAGATCACTCGTGGCAGCCGTGGCCACACACTAGGGAGAGAAAGCAGGGGTTAAGGAATGGGGATAGTAAAAGAAAGGAGAAAGAGTGAGGGATAGCAAGACACAGAGATTAGGAAAGTCCTTAACATAAATCTTGTTGTCCCTAGTCTGTGGCTTCAAAGTTGTAAAATAAGAAAACAAAACAAATTTAGCTAAATGGAGAAACTTTCCTTACAAAATTTTTTTTGGGGGGAAAAAATTACTAACTGGAGAAACCGTTCCAACCAAACTCTTCCAAGTATCATTTGCAGGACAGGTACATCCTCTTCCTTTATTTATTTTTTTAAGAGAAATGAAAAACTTGCATTTAATTCAACAAAAATTTTAAAAGAGAAGAAACAAGTCTAAAGAGGATTAAAGAGGGGTTGGGGGAGGAAAAGAGGGCAACACACGGCAAACCCAAAAAAAGAGACAATAAGAATGATATCTACCAGACAATGTAGTTTGTTTACCATAGCGTGTCCGATGCCTGAGTGCTTTGCGGAAAAGGGGGAAGAGAGGAAATTAAAAATTGTGAACAGAACGACTGTTAATTAAAAAAACTAAAAAACAAAGATGAGTCGTTAGGGTGTTAGTACATTAGTCGGTTAGTAAAATGACACATTGCATGAATGATCTTGTGTTAGTTTTTCAAAAAAAAGGCACCCAACACAGAAAAAGAGAGTGGGGAAGACAATGAGACCAGGACTCTGTGGAAAACCTGGCACCCCGGGCATAGCCAGGAAAGGAGTTGCAGTCATGTTTAACTCCCCACTTCTTCCAAATGCCTCAGATCAGACCTAACCGCAGTTAGATTTAGCATCATACTTACTTTCCAAGGGCTCTTCTGAAAGATCACCACCCCCTTTTCCTTCCCACCCTCTAGCAATACACATTCCTCCTGTCCCCAAAGACACCAAAGTTTATCATTCCACATGTAGATAGATAGAGCAGAAATAACAATAAGTTGGGGATTTTATTTTCACATTTGACCCTGACTACATGCATAGACAATCATGACTTTCTCTTAGAACGAAAAGAATTTAAAATGTTTACCAGTCATATCTAGCATAGGAGAGCTACTTTATGTACCTTACTCTAGGATTCTGTAGGTAATGTAAAGATCTGTGAACCAGCTGATTTTGTATAGATTTGTGCAGTAGGAGGGGAACATTCTCCTCTTTCTTTTCCTCTCAGTTTAGAATAACTGTGTGGTTAGAATTCATCAAAATAGTTGGAGTCTTCTCTATTCCCCAATGAAGTTTTTTGTTTGTTTGCTTACTTTTCCAGAATGCTTCCTGTTGGAATCATTCCCCATTCCTCTTTAAGAATGCTTTTCACTTTTTTAAGCATTTTAAGCAATTTCTTGTGTGGATAGCAAAGAGGACTAGGTTAAACAGGAGAACAGAGGCCCTGTGATTAGTCTCCCCTTTTCTGTTTTCAAATGATAAATTGCCAACACACCCAGAGCTGGGAGTCTGGAAGGCTGGAAGACTGGTAACCCCAGTTTTGTGTTTGTGGTTTGGCAAGAGTGGCATATAGAGGTAAGTCAATTCATGTGATAGCCATGACCGTGGACTCAGACAAGGTCGTGAACCCAAAACACAAAGCAAAACCAAAAAATTGCACAGAAATACCTGACTACCATGGTCCTTAATCCCAGTTATGGTTTAGAATGGGTTTTCCCCTCTCCTTCCTTTAATCAGAACCCCCAATAAAGTACCTGGCCATGGCCCTGACTTGGCTCAAAGGCAGAGCCATGAGGAGATGACCATGAAGGAAGAAATAAGGAAAGTTCTGCTCCATTTGGTAATGAGCTCTAAGTAAGCTTTCCTCAAATAAATATTGGCCACAGAAGACATTCAATCTTACCAAAAAGTAGATGAAACTGCCATAAGCTTGTTATTAAATATTTATGAAGCAATTTTACAGTTTCATTGAAATAGAAAGGGGCTTCCCACCCCTACAAATGTATCCCAAATAACTCAAAAATATGTTTTAAATGTATTTTTAGTAGGAAAAATACTACTATTATATGATTCAGTGCTGAAAGGATTGCATTTACAAAATCAACTCCACTCCTCTGAGATTTCCCTCTTTCAATAAATTGCATCTGGATGCAAAAAAAGTCAGTGAGGTCCAATCATTGGTGCACTTTCTCTATGAGGTTCATACTCCCTTTGCCAAAATCCCCCAAAGCTCTAGGGCCTCTGTAGCCTCCTCTAAAACTGAGAGCTCTGCTTAGCTGCATGCTTGGTGACATACACAGTCACCTTCGTGACAGAGCACTCGGCTTGTAAATCGTGTGCATGTCACAGCGAGTCTAGCACCCAGACCACAGATGAGCTCATAATCCTTCTGGAACATATGGTACTTTGCATATTGAGCCTCCACACATGACTGGGGAGGATTGTAATCACCATTTCACAAACAGAAACGGTGGTGTGGAAAGGTTAAATGGCTTGTCCAAGGGCACAGAGTGGAGTTGGATCTTAGAACTTGGAAAAGAAACCCTCTGCTTGCTGATTAAACAGAAAAACCAATATCTGAATTACAGTTTGGTTTATCCCCCTTTCAGTATAAAGGACTGAATCGGGGCCCAATTCTCTTTTGGAAGTGTTTTTAGTATAAATAAAAGTGAGTCTTTCTCTGGCTAATTGGAATCATTGCTAGAATGGCAAGGTATTCTGGGGGGTAGGAGAGAGTTAGAGAAATAGATTGGTTGGTAGAACCACAACCCAAATATGCTCCCCACTACATGAAAAGTTTTCCCTCCACTGATAAATGTCTCAAGGGTGTTACAGTGACCCCCCCCCAAGTCAAAACTGGCAGAAGGTCATATTTCACTTGGTCTAGAGCCATGGTCTGCAAACTGTGGCTCGCGAGCCACATGTGGCTCTTTGGCCCCTTGAGTGTGGCTCTTCCACAAAATACCACAAAATACCATGTGCTGGTGCGCACGTACAGTGCGATTGAAACTTCATGGCCCATGCGCAGAAGTCGGTATTTTGTGGAAGAGCCACACTCAAGGGGCCAAAGAGCTGCATGTGGCTCACGAGCCGCAGTTTGCCGACCACTGGTCTAGAGTCTGCAACTCAAATATGTCAAGCCCTTATACATTAGCAAATGGACATTTGTCTTGGGCTCTCTTGACAGTTGAGGTCTCTTTTGAGTAAGTATAGATGGGGATGACAAAGAAAAACATCAGCAATAGGATTCTTTGGCCTTAGAGAAAAAAAACAAACATAGAACAGTAATTCAAAAATGTTTAATCCAGCTCTGGCCAAGAGGCTTAGTTGGTTGGAGTGCCATCCCATGCACCAAAAGGTTGCTGGTTCAATTCCTGGTAATGGCACATACCTAGGTTATGGGTTTCATCCCCAGTCAGGGTGCGTAAGGGAGGCAACTGATTGATGTTTCTCTCACACAATGATTTCTCTCTCTTTCTACCTTCATCTCTCTAAAACAGTGGTTCTCAACCTGTGGGTCAAGACCCCTTTGGGGGTCAAATGACCCTTTCACAGGGGTTGCCTAAGACCATGGGAAAATGCATATATAATTACATATTGTTTTTGTGATTAATCACTATGCTTTAATTATGTTCAATTTGTAACAATGAAAAACATCCTGCATATCAGATATTTACATCACAATTCATAACAGTAGCAAAATTACAGTTATGAAGTAGCAATGAAAATAATTTTATGGTTGGGGGTCACCACAACATGAGGAACTGTATTAAAGGGTCACAGCATTAGGAAGGTTGAAAACCACTGCTCTAAAATCAATAAATATATCCTCAGGTGAGGATTAAAAAAAATGTTCAATCCATGTGCATTAAGATGACTGGGGAATCTAAGCCTTGTGGGGTTTTTTTGGCAATTTCACCACAGAGAGAGTAGAATCTCCCAACCAGGTGGCTTTCTTGACATACTTCAATATGGAAATTGGTGTTTCGTATATTTTGGGTTTCCAATGTGTGTGAGCCTTCTCCGTTTATTTAGCATTATTAAGAAGTTACACTTTTATCAAACAAAAAACATATGCAAACACCTGTCAGGTCTTCTGCTTTCATGTTTACATTAGAAGGCATAACATCAATCATACCGCAGAAGAAAATTTGATAAGCACTTTCCAGAAATTTGCATAATGTTTTCTGATTAAGAGAGGATGGATGCTGTCCAACTGGGTTGAATGACAACTTCACTAGAAGAAAAACCAAGTGAAAATAACAACCTGGAAAAGACAGTCTCAGCACAGATATCCACTTTTACAGGAAAAGCTTTTTTGAACTGACTGAAGTGGGCTGGTTAGGTGTTATCATGGTTGTTATTGGTTATGAAATTGAACCGATTTCACTGGGCTGAGGCTCTCAGAGAGTGTCGTCACCTGACGGAGTTGCCTGCTTAGCATCGGCAAGCGATGGGACTTCCCAAGCACGGAGAGAACCAGGAAAGGCTGCTCCAAAGTTGACTTTTTTATTTGGGTCCTTCCACCTTCCAGGCCTCCAAATCAATTGAAGAGTCTTGGAGGTAGAGACATGGGCAATAAAGTAGGACCATCGCACCAAGGAACAGAGAAACAGAGGAATTCAGAAAGGTTCCAGCTAATTCATTCCAAGGCTAGAGGTTAACATCACGACTGCAAAAATCAAATTGGGTGAAGGGTGGTAAATGAAAAGGAAGAGAAAAAGGAAGACTTTTTCTAGAGGGAATTAAAAGTACGGCAGCATGGCAATGACTAACTTAATTAAAAAGAAAAACATAGATTCAAAGAATGAGGAAAACCTACCACACTGCAAAAACAACGCTGTTTCTAATTGAATTTAACAGTAATATAATGAGATTCAAATGTGTAATTAAGAAAATGATTAAAAGGAATGCAGAAAAAAAAGGAATGAAAGTACTTATAAGTTTTATTATCTACACAATTGAATTTTTTCTTAAATAACAGGCACAAATGGAGAATTGAAGTACGGGAAGAAGCACATTTTAATAATTGTCCTTGTGAAATTGCAAAAACTGGGAGAAAGTTAGACTTTGATAGATGCAAACCTATCTCTATACCCCTCTCCACTTCATCTATCACCTGCTTCACACACTTCCTCCCTGACTACCTAAGAGGAGCCTCCAGGCACTCTCTCCCCTCAGCATTACCTGCCGGAGGTTGCGTGTCACTTTGACATCATGCCAGGCGTTGTCATTGAATTTTCCATTCACTGGCTCCACGATGGCCTCGAAGGCCCCGGACCCCAGGTTAATGACCAAGGAGACCGCGCCATCCTTCAGAGCCAGGTTGACATAATCAGCTGACTTTCCCGTGTGCAGGATGAGCCCGTTCCGCTGCCAGGTCTTAAAGGAGAGGGTGATTTCATCACTGCTGCTCTGGATCGGGTTCTGAGACAGGTCGTAGCACAGGTACTCTGAGCCTCGGAAAGTGGCCACATTCTCCTCTCGAGCTGCAGGAAGGAAAGGAGGAAAGCAGTCAATCAAATATTGACTGGAATGAGTCGGATAGATTTCTAAAAATACCGAAGAGAACACCCCCTCTATGGCTGACCCCAATACTATGCTTCCCTCCAACTCTTCCCAGAAGACTTATATCTAAGTACCAGAAAAACCAGGAGAGGAGAGAAGTTCTATATTCAAGGGTGGAAACCAGCACACCAGTGCAGGATAGCTGGCTGCCTTTCCTTCAAATTCTCTCAGAAAAAAACTAAAGGGAAATTTCCATGCAAAATAATAAAGTAAGGTTTACATCACTTTTGTTTTAGTGGTAGCTTTTAAATGCTTGGAGACACGAGCTGGTTTAGAATGTATAATTAACAGTTCTGACAAAGGGTTTTTTAGCTCTAGGTAACTTTTATTGACCAAAAACTAAAAATCAAATAGCCTGAAAGATTTGGCTCTGATTCGGATCCATCAATAACCCACTTAACATTAGTTTTCATGGTAGAGTCCTCAGCCCAGTGGAACATGACTGGGTTGTTAAATAGGAGGTTGTACTTGAGAAGGTGATTAAGCACATGAGGAAAAGGGAACAGAATGAAATTTGGTAATATGCTATGACAAGACAGTAATATAGCCCTTAGACTCCAAGAGACCTCTGCTCTAGGGGTCTCCTGTTTTAAATGGCCCTGTCAGACCATCTCTCCCCATAGGACTAGGAGTCCACAAGGTCAAGATGGAATTCCACTGGAGCCATACTCTCCTTCAAGACCATATTCCAGACACTGGGATCCTGTAATTCCCTACTCCAAAGCCCCGAGTCTGTTTCCTGGGCTTGTGTAGGCCTCTCCCCTGGATCTATTGTCTGATGGAAAATCTTGTTGTCAATGTGGATACCTCAAGCTCTGAGGGCAGCCATGGGGGACTATTTATAAGGCTTTCACAGAGTTTGGCCACATAAGCTGGGGCATCCATGTACATTAATACCAGACCTATTGTGATATAGGATGGAGCCAAAGGTGGGAAGAAATGGGGACAGGACACAGGCTGAGGACCAGAAGGGCTGGTTCTCCCTGTGCTAGCATTTCTCAGTACAGAACTCCGAGGAATCCAAAACTTCTAAAATGTGAACCTGGCTTATGAAGGTAGTTTCAAAGGTACATTTTTCAAGGTAAGAGGATGGAAGTGTACTAGGTGTACCAGGTAATAATGCAGATGTTGTAATCAAAGAAAACATGATAATTTCAAGAAAAACATCAAAAGTGCTTTATTCAAAATAATGTCCATCACTACCTACACATTTCCTCCATCTTTAGATATCGTACCGATAGAACTTTTCTTGTTTTGAGACAAACCATTCAGAGACCAAATTTTCCACTTTTTTGTTCGTCTTTTAACGTGTCTTTAACTGGTTTTGAAGTGTGTGATGATGCATTATCATGAAGCAAAATTACATTGCCGTGTCTTCTAGAACATTCTGGTCATTTCATGATCAAAGCATGGTTCAAATTGATTATTTGTTGTCAGTAGCAATCAGTATTAACAGTTTTACCTGGTTTTAGAAGCTCATACTACACCATCAGACGCAGAGCATTGTCTTCCTGATCCCACCAAACGCAGAGCATTGTTTTCTTTCCGAAGTGATTTGGCCTTGCAGTCAATGTTGACGGTTGACCTAGATCAACTCATGATTTTGTGTGTTTGGGATTCTCAAAATAAATCCACTTTTCATTGCCAGTCACAATTCAATGCAAAAATGACTTTCTTTCATGCCATTGCAGCAACATTTTACTGATGACTTTTCCGTTTTTCATTTGTCTTTCGTTCAGTTGATGTGGCACCTATTTTCCTTCCTTTAAAATCTTTCCCATTGCTTGTAAATGATCGGAAATTGTTTGCTGAGCAAGATTTAATCTTCCTGCAAATTGTTTTTGAGTTTGACATGCATCTTCATCCAATAATGCTTGTAATTGTTAGTCTTCAAACTTTTTCAGTTGATCTGGACGTTCTTTGTCTTTCACATCGAAATCATCACTTTTAAAGCATTTAAATCAGCGTTCAAAAGTATCTTGACATGGAGCATGTTCACCATAAGCTTTCCAAAGTATTCAGCAGCACTTTTCTTCAAAATAAAGTAATAAATTAAAACTTCCCACAAATGCTCTTTTTTTTGTCATGAAATTCGACATTTTTAAGTGTAAAAATATGATGTTAACACCTTCAGCAAATTTGACATATGAAGTTTTGAAGCTTGCTGTCAATACAACAAAATAACATACATATCAAATTGCATATATATCAACATATGTGTAACTTGATCTGTTGGAAAAAATCTGCATTATTAACTGGTACACCTAGTATTTTATTTAATCACTAGATGCATGGTGCATGAACTCATGCACCAGTGGGTCCCTCGGCCTGGCCTGTGGGATGGGGCTGAAACCCACTCTCCAACATCCCCCGAGAAGTCCTGGATTGCGAGAGGGTGTAGGCCAGGCAGAGGGACCCCACCAGTGCACAATCAGGGCCAGGGAGGGATGCAAGGTTGGCCAGCAGGGGAACGACCGTGGGAGGGCTCCAGGGAGTGTCCAGCCCATCTTGCTCAGTCCCAATTGGCTGGACCCAAGCAGCAAGCTCACCTACTGGTCGGAGCATCTTCCCCCTAGTGGTCAGTACATGTCATAGCAACTGGCCAACCAGTTGACTATCTGCACCCTGGTCAGTACACATCAAAGGAAGCGGTTGAGTGGCCTTAGCATATCATTAGCATATTACTCTTTGATTGTTTGAACAGCTAACCAGATGACCATACACTTAGCATATTAGGCTTTTATTTTATAGGATTTGTTGCTTTGATGTATAATTTCAACACACCACACATAGACTTCCATTTGTCTTCCTACCCTACCCAACAGCCTCACTTAGAGTGGCCAGCTTCCTATCAGGGTTTGTTTAAAGCTACCAAAAGCACCTCATTAATGAGAAGAAATGAGCAACAATACAGTTTCCCTTTAAAGAGTGGGGGCCACGAAATAAGGTTGAGAGAATTCTATTTTCCCTTCTAGAATTACACTTCAGCCTTATCAACCAAAGCCAATTCTACCTCAACTCAGATCCTTATCAACCATCACAGCCCTTGGTCAGTCACTTAAATGAAATAAGTATTTTCTCATCATGAGATAAGAGCTATAAAGAAGTCAGTCACTCTTATAATGTGGAGAAAGGACCACCCACTACATACTATTAAATTAATCATAGTATCATGATAACATTAAAACATGAGCCTCAACTTCATACTCTAGAGAGTTAAAGAAGAGATGAAGTTTGTCCTGTATGTTCTTGGTGGCCTCAGTGACATATGTCTACCTGCATATTTCTGTTTGCACACCCACACTGGTATAAGCAAAAGGGATCTGTCCACTTATAAACTTACACATCTACACTAATAAAAGAGAAAGATGCAAATTGACTGTACCTTTGTGATGCCCACCAGCCAATCAGGAGTGAGTATGCAAATTAACCTAACAAAGATGACGGGTTGATTTGCATACACAGGTGCGGAGTGGCCAGCGGTGTTCTGCACTGCCCCAGCTGCTCCGGGCCTCTGGGAAGTGTAGGAAGGCAGAAAGGTGGCTCCAGGCTGGAGCAAAGGTGGTGCCAGCAGCCAGGGGAAGGAAGGCCCATTTTTGCACGAATCTTCATGAATGGGACCTCTAGTATACTATGAGGAGCAACTACTACTCAACACAGAACCTATGCCTGATGTATTTTAACAAAATAGCCCCCAAAATTTGTAGAGTAGAAATTTGACACTATTGGCATGTTTGAAATAGATCTAACCAATGCCCTAAGTACTTTGTCTATTGTCACAATCTCTCCTCTTATTTCTGAAGAAATGGCTCTGTTAAAATGCAGCTGGACAAGCCCTTGTTTGGTAGCCCTAGAGTGACTCTCACAGAGTGGAAGGTGGTAAATCAAATGAAGTCATCGCCACTATGCTCTCTATGCTCTCTTCCTACAGACACAAATGTGCACAGAGCCAACCACTATGCCTGTCCTTGGCACTACACGTGGCATATTAATGGGGATTTTCTATAAACATTTAAGTTACTGAAAATATAAATGAGCAAGGAAAGGAGGCCTTTAAAGAGAACCTTAAATTAATCATGTGCCCTTTAACGGGGAAGGCTTGACACAGAACAGCAAGGCACTGAGATATTATTTAATGTGCTACATGGTACTTAATATGTTTCATATAATTAGACCAGGGAGTCTGTAAGAATAAGTTTTAGAGCTATAAGGCAGTGGTTCTCAACCTTCTGGCCCTTTAAATACAATTCCTCATGTTGTGACCAAACCATAAAATTATTTTCGTTGCTACTTCATAACTGTAACGTTGCCACTGTTATGAATCATAATGTAAATATCTGATATGCAGGATGGTCTTAGGCGACCCCTGCGAAAGGGTCGTTCGACCGCCAAAGGGGTCGTGACCCACAGGTTGAGAACCGCTACTATAAGGGATGTTAGAGATTGCCCAATTTAATGCCCTTGTTTGATTAAGGAAGAGACTGGCGACTAGGAATAAGTGAGTTACCTAAGACATTATTATTTTGGATTTCTAGTGTGTCTGGATTTTCTCTAAATATCTGCTACTTTTCCTTTCGCCCATCACTCTGGATATACCACATGTTCTTCCTACTCTACTTCTCGAGGAACATGAATAATTTCATGGAACTGTGTACTGAATTACAAACTGTCCCACAGCTTGCATAAATGGAGCCAAAAACCTACTTACCCCACCCTATGTAAATTACACTCTTTCAACAAAAGAAATGTGTCCCTTCCTCCCCTGGAATCTGGGTGTGTTTAAAACAAAAGAACTTGTCTTATGTGGAATGCCATTGAGGAAAAATTACATCATTTTAGAGAAAAGAATATCACAATTAATAAACAAGAAATAAAACCAATGTGAGAAAAGGGTCCATATAAAAAACATGTATATTTATGCAAATCTCAATGCAAATTAACCTAAGGTAGCAGAGTGCATTCTTTTGCAAGTATCTAATAAAAACTGCTGCAACAGTTTAAACCTTCCCAATCTCCCCATTCAATTATAAATTTTCCCAGTTTACCTCTTTCTTATATAGGAGGAGGCCATCAAGGCACCCCAGACCCTGGGCACCTCCCTCCACTTGTCAACAAACAATAGGCAACTAAAAGCTACTCTGTGAATCATATTCTAGATAAGCGAAATTATATCATTTTAAATTCATAGCATGCTGTCCTGATTGATATGGGGAAGAGAGGCATTGGCAGTTCATGACCCACTCTTTAAAAGAGCCAATAAGGGGCCTGGTGGGAGAAGAAAGAGTGAGGATCTTGAAGAAATTGTTCCTTTGAACACTCTCACAACTGACCTATTCTCCTAAAATCTGAATCTGTCTTAATTTCCTTCCAGTAGCTAAGGTTAGAGCACTTGCTTTCTTATCACCTTGAAAACCATACTAAGCTGACAGTGAACATAACTAAAAGGTATAAAACCAAACAGTGGCAAACCCATTATTTCTAAGCCCATTCAATTCTCCAAACACTCCATTAGAAAAATGTAATACTGCCCAAAATCTGTGTTTCTATACTTGGTGTTTACACTGGGAAGGAGGTTAAAGAGACAATGCAGTCACCTTGTATGCATCTGAGCTAAATAGGTAGAAAAATGAATGCAGGGGATTATGTAACACAGTACACAACAGCTTAGCATAAAGCTACAGCTTGGCAAGAGGGTAAGCATGGATGTGGCTAATGGGCTGTTTAGATCCATTTAAATTACACCATTCCAAAATTTGCAATCAATTGCATAAGTGCTAAAATGAAATATTATTCTCACTGCATGAAAAGCAGAGCTCAACTCTGTATGACAACAAATCATTTACCCATTATTTGTAAGTGTCCAATTGATTAAACATTAGATGCAATCTAGACATGTATAACTCAAAATTTGAAATCAGATGTATAAGATATGTAAAGTCCTGAACTTTCAAATGGCTTGTTAATTCCAGTACTGGTTTATACACTGAGTGGCCAGATTATTATGACCACCCCATCAGTACTTCGTTGGGCCACCTTTTACCTTCAACACTGTGGCGATTCTTCTTGGCATTGACTCCACAAGATGTTGAAAGGTGATATGAGGAATGTGACACCATGCCTGATGAACATCACTGTCCAGTTCTGTGAGATTTGATGGTTGTGGAACCAGCTGCCTGATGGTTCTTCTAACTTAGTCCCAGAAATGCTCAATTGGATTGAGATCTGGTGATTGTGGGGGCCACCTAAGCAAGGTAAAGTCTCCCTCATGTTCTTGAAACCACTCCTGCACAATATGAGCACTGTGGCATGGCGCATTGTCTTGTTGGAAGAAACCA
>NW_005354673.1:3493137-3563283 GCF_000412655.1 Myotis brandtii
TCACTTCTACTGTCGTGGTAAACAACCTGCTTCCCTATTTATAATGGTCTGGCCCTCTAGCAACTTCAGTGTGAAATTATAGCTAATTTGCCTATAAACGTCAGGTGGTCATAATAATCTGGCCACTCAGTGTATCTATAGCATTAACAAGCATTTACTCAATTCTATTTTCCATTTTCTTCCCCCAAAAAAACACCCAACTGGTAATTTATATAATAACTCTTTTTCTCTGAGAAATTCCAAAACAGATTAAAATATTCCCTATAATGATTTTTCACTATGCAATCTAAGAATTGTGGAGAAATGCATATCACTGTTTCATCAGGCCTGTGGTTCCTGATAGGTTGCTATCTTGGGCTTTAAGATAAAAAATCTGGACTTTATTCTGAAGGATATGAGGAAACACTACATAAATTTACTGAGAAAATTGAAAGTCCCATATGTATTTTTAGAAGATCACATTGATAATAAACTGGACAAAAGAGAAAATGGAAGGCACAGAGCCCTGATGATGATGAAGAAAGCACTGACAATTAATTAAATTGATTGGAGTGACATTGGTTAATATGAACATAAAGGTTTCTTGTGTGGATTTATATGTTACAAGATCTGTATATTGCAACAGTGTTCCCACCATTCAAAGTCAAATCTCCTGCCCAAATGCTTCCTTAATCATGATTTGTGTTCTCTCAATACTCTGTGAGGTCACTTTGCTATGATGATGTCAATGTAAGGAAGTGGAGGCACACAGAGTTTAGATAGTTTATACAAGGCAGTAGGAAACACTTTGGCCAGTTCCAAACCTCAGCCCTCTAATCCTCATTCCTTGATTCTTAGTCCCACCACCACCATGAGAGGAACACAAATCCTCAGGAGTAGGTGTGTAGGCCCCTATATATGGTGTCCTGGAACTGTATAAAGTTCATTGTGTCAAGAGGAGAAACCACTGACAAGAGGTCAGAGCCCACCCAGGCAGCAGGAGCCTAAGCAGGGGATCAGGGAATGGGCTGAGTCATACTGAGAGGATCACATTCCCCACCTCCATCAGAGAGCATTAGAAATGGAATCTTTAAGTACCACTTGGAAGAGCCTATTAAAATGCTTAGGACTCTGGGGCTGTCCCACTGGCCCTAGCAGAACATCTGCTGTGCCCCCAAAAGGGAGTGGGAGCCAGCTTCCAGAGGACGCATCTCTGAGACCTTGGCAACACTGCCCTCATCTTTGAGTCCTTTGTCCTTCAATTGGCCTCCACACAGTAGCACGGTACTTTAGTCTGCACTGACACAAAGATAACCCTGGCTGGCCATCCTGTCCTGGCCCGGCCCACCCTGAAGTCAATGAGGCACAAAATCAAATGGGCTGCTGCCACCCTCTCTTCCAGAGAAAGCAGTGGCCAAGGGCCCTGGAGCTGGATTGTCAACTCCTTTCCTCTGATCCACAGAACTCAGCAGGAAAAGCACTGTCCCTCCTCCACCAGTGCAGCTGCGATGAGAGCTTTCAGGTTCTCAAGTTGTGAACTGATGATGTATCACTCAATCCTTCTGGCCACTGCTTCCCAGGCAAAGAAGCCCTGATGATGATGAAGAAAGCACTGAGCCCAGGGCGTGGGGTACACAAAGCAGATGTCCACAGTTCCACAATTGTCCTGCTCATTCCAGGGTGGGGTTAGGGGGCTGCATGTCCACTCCATTCTGAAAAGTGCTTTGAGTTAAGCCAGCAATGTGGTAGTTGGCTGGCAAAGGAACAAGCTAAGGCAAATATGAGTTTGTTCTTGCACAGTTCTGTTTTCTTTCCATGCTAAGAATCTGCTGAAAATCCAACATCTGGAACAAGAACTCCCACCTCTATGGGCCTCTTAAAAGCTGTGGGCAGACACCTAAGTTAGCTGCTGAGCTGTGAGATGATCATATTTGTAAAAATGAGGAAGAAGCAGAAATCATTTTACTAAAATGAATTCTACTGTACATCACCTGATGACATTACCTGCTAGAATTCGGGGAGGAACACATTGATTGGGTAAGAAAGGTAAAAGACTATACAAGTGACTGCACTCTTGGTTCTTCCTGCCCCATCTCCCTAACACTGTATTTTAGGGCCGAACAAAGCACCTGGATAGATGAAACTGCAGAGCTATTCCCCAAGGACATGATCACTCCTTTACCTGCCACATTCCCTCACACAGATATGTTTAAAGCAGAGCACACCAGCAGATAGCAAACTGTGTCCCTATGAGGGATCCTGCGCTGCAAAAGAAAACACTTGGGAAATCTGACCCCCTGAGGCCATTTCTAGCCCTGGTCCTCAGAGCCTCTCCATAGGAAAGATGCAGCAGAGAAATAAATGGACTTTTCCACACTGCCTGGGTCACTCACTAGCCTGCAGATGCTTCTTGAAAGTGATGAGAAGGGAAATAGTAAATCAAGTTGTCACTTGGAAAATAAACAGCCAGGATCCTGGTGAGAGAAGCTGCCTCAGTCCACAAAAGAATGGCCTAGAAAATCACGCTTCACTGAAATCACTAGAAAGCTAATGGCATCCTGAAGACTGCATTGCTCTCAATTGCATTACAATAAACGTTAAAACGTTAAATTTTCTGGTCATTCATTTAAGGAATAAGTATGTGCAGGTGCCACTGTGCACCAGGTGATGTGTACTGTGCTGAATGCATTTAAGCTTACAACAACCTTGTCAAATAGGAATAATTAGCATACACTTTACTGAAGAAGAGAAACTGTAAAGTTACCCCAAAATAATCATGAAGGCCTACTAAGTGCCAGACTCTGATGTGGACTCACAGGGCACCCATCTGAAGCTCAGAGTGTAGTGGGACTACAGACTTGATGACATGGAATGCAATGAAAAAAGCTTTGAATTGAACAGACCTGAATTTGACAGCTAGCTCTGGAATTCACCTAATGGAACTTGAGCTTATTACTTAACTTCTCTAACCCTTAGTTGCCTCATCTACAAAATGAGAATAACCATAGAGCATATTTCATAGAGTTGCTGTGAGACATGAATCAGAAGTTCATGGCCCAGTTCTCGGCCACAGACACGTTATCTGCTATTGTTGTTGTGGTTGAGAATATACACATAGACAAGTAATTACAACTCAGTGTAGTGAATGTTTAATAAGTGATATAGGCACACAGAAGAAAAAAGTAACTGACCCTGGTGTTAGAGAAGGCTCCATACCGGAGGTCAAGCTTAAATTGTATCTTGAAGTATGAGTTCACCACACAAAGGAAGAATGAATTTTTAGTTAGAAGAAATAGCATATTTACTTGGGTGGACATTAGAAAATCATGGGGTGTTCAGGGATTGTGAGCAGTTCAATGTGGCTAGAGTAAAGGGCATGAGTGCAGGCTCAAGATGCAGACTGGGGACTCATAGGCCATGTTCTTGAGGCACTGGGACAGGGGAAACAGCAGAGGAGAACTTCAGCTCATGAGGGACACAATTATATTTGTGTTGTATCAGGGGTTCAGTAGACAGACAAATGCCTAGAGATGTGAAGAAGGAACCAGAAGACATTTCCAAGGTAGAATACATATTACTAAAAAACCAGGGCCTGAGGCAATAGTGCTGCATATGCCTGCCTTCCCGCTTATAATAATTTATGTGATATGCTATCCATTTTATTTTTTCTTAACCACCAGATCCATATGAGTCACTGTAATTATGTTTCTTTCACTACCAGCTTCTCATTTTAATTGTGGATCGGTCAACCAAACAAGCATTAAACACACACAATGCACTCTATCTTATAGAGGGAACCCCATCTCCCTATCCCCATGACTCCATGAGAACACCCCCCCCCCACCATGCCCACTCTCCAGAGGCAATAGTTTTGGAGTAACATTTCCACCTTCTCTCTTTTTCTCATTTAATATCTCCAATGAGAGGAGAAATGACTCATCTGCTTGGGGATATAGTAAGAATCTGAGACGAGGGGTCCACTTTTCTTAATTAGGTGCTTACTATTCCCGTGTGCCCTGCCTTTCTCTCTCCTTCAGATCTTCCCTTGCTACAAGGATAGTGAGTTCTCTTGTAGGCTCCCCCATGTAGTAAAACCTATAAGAGTAAGCTCTGCCTTGGCAGAAGAGGCATGTGGTGGTTTTCTAGTTCTGCCTATGGCTGAATTTATGTCAGGAGGAAAATTACAAGGAAGCCAAATTTGACAGCTTATGAAAGCCACATTATCCGATCCAGCTCTACCAGCAATAGAACTGATGTTTGGATCCTGAGACCTGACCACCAATCTGACTCTTGTGTCTGTTCTTCAAGTTATTCAGAATCCTATGGCTGTCACTTCAGATAGCCAGTCCTTGGAGCGCTTTCACTCTGATTGGTATACAAATGACACATCTAGAACTACATGAGTAAATATATTGATTATATCAATTTAATAAAATCATCTCTGTACCACAGTGTTTACTAATACACATTTCTTGAAGTTACACTAGCATATGGGTAATTAGCATGGTGAGGAATTTAACCAGGATCACCTTCCTGGAGATAAGTTTTAGATTTGTGTTTTGACATTTTTTAATTAAAAAAAATACAGAAAATGCACATATACACAAACCTACATATTCTTCCACCTTTGGCCCATTTCAAAGAGAATAATGTACATTTTCTTATATTGCTTCTTTTATCAAGTTATACAATAAGTAAGGCAATTATACTAGAGTACCAAAATGCCTCATTGTGAGACTATATTCTATGGACTTGGTGAGGACAAATTACTAGATACACAGAGGTGGGAAGGGGCAGATAGAGGATGATAACTTTGATACACACAAAATTAATAATAATGAAAATATCCCAGCAATTCTAGAGCAGGAACCATATTATCTGAAATGTTGTGTGTTTTTTAACAGTGGCATATATACTGACCCTAACTGATACCTAACATAGATGCTCACTGTACCCACACATACTGTTCAGAAATGAATATAAAAGTCATGAAAGGGTCAC
Organism: Myotis brandtii; assembly: GCF_000412655.1. NCBI lineage: Eukaryota > Metazoa > Chordata > Mammalia > Chiroptera > Vespertilionidae > Myotis > Myotis brandtii. Next base: position 3,498,118 of record NW_005354673.1, read on the forward strand.
AGAATTCCAGAAAACTCACACAGCTATTTAGATATTTAGAAGTAATAAATATGAATTTTTAAACCCAATTGCACTCTTATAATATTTACATCTGTAAAATCACTCTTTTGTTCAAGATGAAAAGAAGAATCCTCCATAATAAATTATAACCATTTACATCAGAAAATACCTTGGAGGATAATCTAACCTACCTCCTGCCTCAGTAAGTCTTTATCTAAATTATCTTATTGGTGAAACTACCCATCTGTAGGCATCCAGAGAGAACAAAACTATTTGGTGTTATGTGGAACCTCCTATGGATATGTTAGGAGCTCAAATGATTCCTGGTGCTGAGAGGAAAGGAGGTCTAGACACCACCATGCTTCATTTAGGTGACAAACAGGGAAGTTCAGGTGTTACAGATTTTCACCTAATATTTCCTTCATTCAGTCCAAAATATATAGAAAATAGTGAGTATAAACTGTGGGTGGGCAATAAATTTTACCTCCACTAATTTATACACACACACAGTGACCAGTAATCATTATATATTACAGCTCTAGTCATATGTAACAAGAATTGAAAAACATATAGAGGAAATCTACCCAACAATTTCAGATAGCTCTTACTTCTGGGGAGGAAGAGAAGAAATGGAATGAAGGGGGTGTTCATAAAACTAAGTCTTTATACAAGGATATAAAGCAAAAATGGCAAAATAGTAAAATTTGTTCAATCTGGGTGATAGATATTGTTTATAATATCCTCTATTATAGGGTCTAGACTTTTCACATTTGAATATAGTCTATACTTTAAAAAAGTTATCTCTATAAATCATTCTGATAAATGCCTAATCATCTTGAATGATTCTCAGGTTATTTTATATATGATTGAGGAATCGATGTCAACTCCTCAACCATATGCTTTGAGCAGCAATTTTCATACCTTTTCAAAATCTCCCATGTACCCCAAATGTGTTAAATAAAAACTTGTGGAATTGAAGTGAAATGCAGTTGAATTGATCACAGTGACTCTAAAGTCCTCCTGCTCACTGGCTGCTTTCCCTACTCCTAGAGACCCACAGCTCAGGGACTGGGCATCAGAGAGTTCAGCCTGGCTTCCTCAGGGCAGAGGGAAGAGATGCTAATGGAAGCTGAGCAATAGAGGAGACGCCTTCATGAGTTGCCGTGTATGTGATAGCTCCATAGCAAATGCTGAGAGCCAAACAAGGCTGGAGTCCAGGGTGGGTCACAGTACATCTCCACAAGCCTGCCAACCCTTTTCCTCCACAGCAGAATAAAATCTACCTAGGTCTTTAAGAAAATCCCCACTGAGAAACCTGAATTTGTGCCCCTCCTTTTGGCCTCCCCCAGCAGGAGACAGCCCAGTTCCTCCTTTGTTAGCACTGAGGGATCTAGCCTGTAAGTCTAGACAGAATGGCTTGTTAAAAGGCCTTGGAGTCAATGCCTGGACAAGATCAATAAGGCTTTTTCTGACACAATGAAAACTTTCTGTTTTGTTAAATGTGGCTAATCTACCATTTCGGCAGTACTCTTAAAGCTTTCAGTGCTGAGAACTAGAGCCTAGGTGATTAAAACCCTGTCCAGAGACACAAACTGAGGAACCTGGGCGATGGCTTCTTTGACAACTAGGTGCCCATGTCCTTTTCCTCCCAAGGAAATAAATGTGGCAGTGAGGAGATGGGGACTGATAATGATAAAAGTTAAAACTATCCCATCCCGGAGCTCTCAAAAAGGGACTGATAATGTCCAGGGTCTAAAGTAATTAAATGAAAGAAGGTGAACATATGAGTGGGTGAGATTGAAAGTGAGTGGGAAGGGAAGAGTTCTTTGAAATTGAGACTGACTTAAAAATCAGTGATCTGATTTAAGAAGTCTAAATAAAGGAGAAAACTGTTAGTGATTGCAAATTCAATTATAGCACTAATAGTGCCCATAAAACTAGAATAAAGTGTTTATTTCATTTTCATCACTTATGTATCTCAGACTATTAGAATTTTTTCTACAGGTAAACTTTGTTTTTGCCATAGTGTAACAGGACATTAATACTTTCTGAATCTGAATTATGCTCTAGACTTTTTTATACAGAGAGCCTAAATATACCAAGCACTATATACATAGTGTTTGACACGAGTTAACCAAGACTTGTGTAGGTGATTTAAGTTAAGAGATCTAAACACTTACCACTAGAACCAATGTATTAACAGAGATAACGTATCTGTGTGTTCAGATGTCATCTGAAAGGAGAACTTTTTAATTCAAATACTTGGTATGCTTCTTATTTAACTCTCAAAAGCCCTGTGAAATAAAGTTTTACTAGTCCCACTTTATAGATGATAAAACTGAGTTTCAGAAGGGGTGACATACTTGTACAGTACCCTAGTTAAAATGAAGCAGATCCAAATATAAACCAAGGTCGACCTCCAAATAATATATGCTTTCCAATACATCATGCTGCCTCCTATTGAGGATCGGATGACTTCTGAGAAGACTTCCGCCAATATAATGTCTATGGGAGATGAGCTATTCATTTCTTTTTATTATATTTTATTTATTTTTAAAAATTTTTATTGTTGAAAGTATTATATAGATCCCTCTTTTCCCCCAATTGACCTCCTCTAACCTACCCCCACCACCCACCCCAGGCCTTCACCATCCTATTGTCTGTGTCCATGGATGATGCATATATGCATACAAGTTCTTTCGTTTCCTAAAAATAGAAAAAAAGAAAGAAAAGAAACCCACATTTGCATAGCATGTTATGTCACATTTTCTAAACCACTTGCAAGTACAGTATCTAATTTTTTAAATATATCTTTGATTAATTTCAGAGAGGAAGAGAAAGGGATAGAGATAGAAATATCAATCATGATAGAGAATCATTGATTGACTACCTCCTGCACACCACCCACTGGAGATCAAGCCCACAACCTGGGTGTGTGCCCTGACCTGGAATCAAACTGTAACCTACTGGTTCATAGGTTGATGCTCAACCATTGAGCTATTCTGGCTGGGCACATTATCTAATTTTGTAAAGCACCCTTTTGCAGCTTTTATGGGAACCTCTATCTGCCCAACAAAGCTAGATTTTCAGCAAACATTTAGATGTATAAACCACATATTTCGGGATATAAATATATAAAGAATGATAGAGAAATTTGTGGAAATTCTGTACATTTGCAATTCTGGAAATATATAAATGCTTTTTAAAGTACTTAACTATGAGAGCATAAATAAGGAAATCTACCTTTGATGCATTGAATCTAAAATGGCAATCCTCCTTCTAAGTCAGAATGATTTTCAAATCATTTACAGATGTTGCCTCACCCCAGCAAGCTCACAGAAGCTCCAGGGTCAAACAGCTGGACTCTGGGTTATGACACCAGAAGCTAAAGTAAGAAATGTGCTCAGATCTTACAGAGGGGAAAAAGTTGATTTATTATTTAAAAGAGCACACAAAACTGAGATTGTAAGACTCTCTGAAATAGAGTCAAATGGGTTCCATTTTGTAGCTTGTATAGCCCTTTATGATGCATATTTACAGTTCCTATGATGTCAATAAAACAAATGCTAAGTAAGATTTATCAGTGAAATTGTTTATTAATGGATTATGATAAAATAATAAATGATTTGGAATACCAACTATGGTTTGAAAAGGTTGCATGGGAAATCCTAGACTTAGAGAAGCTGTAATATTTGTACTTATTATCAACTGGTCAAGGTTTTTGACCACAATTTATAGGTGAATGAATCAGAACAAAAGAAAGTAAGGAGGCTTAGGGCATACAAAACCACTGCCCAAAACTTAAGAAAACAAGGATGGCTGGCTAATTCCTGCCAAATGTGATGAAATCTATTCACATAGACATCAGCAAAGATGGATTTCCAGATGGTGGCCGTTGAAGTCTAAAAGGAAGTTGGCTGAATCTCATTCTCTGATTTAAAGGCCCAGAAACTTAGTCTTATCTCTCTCCAGGGGGTAATTATATCATGAAAGACTGACTATACCCACTAAAATTAACCTCTTACTGAGGTAGACATCACAATGTCATCATCATCATTTACAATGAAAATTTCTACCAAAAAATCCTGTAGTCCACAGACTTGGCTTCAACCATTAGTTCCCAAACAATGCTCTCAATAGTTTTTGCTAATCCATGGTTCAATTAGGAAAATAAGGACACTACAATATGTCTTTTAGTAAAAGCAATTTATGCCCTATACATCTATGCAACATATAGATATGTGACCTTCTCTATGCCCCATACTGCGCTAGATACTGAGAACATAAAACTTTCATTCACTCCTTTCTACTTTTTTTGGCTTGGGAATTTCCTAGCTTATATAAAATGATGAAGATGAAATTTGATGCTATGAGTTGGCTACATAATATTTTGCTCCTTCCCTTTTCTGTAAAAATTTTACTTGTCAACAAAATCTAAGTTTGAAGACCCACTGAATTAGAGAATCTTTGTGTGTTGTCAGTCAAGTTTTGGCTAAAACATTGTATTTTCCTTAAAGGGGGTTTACAAGGTGCTTCAAGGAGTGTAACCAACTATCCAAATTCCTCGGGACTAAGACTCTCCCTGGACATGGAACTTCCCATGCTAAAGCAGGAACAATCTCCGGAAAACCAGGATGGTAAGTCTCTCTACCTGGGTCACATGTCAGAAGGTTTAAAAAATTAAGCAAATCAAATAAAACTCTCAACTCAAGTCACTGGCAAAGAACAGGCTTGAATTAATTGGATACTTTTGTTAGCTGTGAATTTCTCGCCATTTCAAACTTGACATTCTGGTTTTTGAAGGATAAATAATAACATTAACCATATAAGTAATGTATTCATTCCTATGGTATATTACTTTTTATGAACTTTAAAGTCATCCTAAGAATAACTTGACTCCCTTTGAGGATTCAGAAGGCTCTTTGAGAATTCATGGTACCTCCGAGCTATCCAGCTCATCACCAATTATCACTGTACACCACCATGAATAAACACCTTTTGCTTTCCAATTGTTTGAATTTGAGATCATAAGTGTCTTCTGCATTATAAGGAGCTAATTAGGTTGTATTGAGTGATTTACACAAATAGTAGTGTTCCTTCGGGACTTACTAGGATAACTTCAGGAATAGGGAGAAACTTGACAATAGCTTCAGAAATCAGAGCCTTTGGTATACTCGGGTTTGGCAGGAAATGGTCTGTCTGTCATCTCTGAGTGCTGCTCATTCTTCTTTCCCCTCCACACTACCCCACTACCCACTCCTCAACCAGCTAAGCCACTGCCTACTGCAGCTTTTGAGCATCCTTCAAAGATACTGGGCCACTTCACAAAAGAGCAATAATACACACTGCCCTCAACTGAAGCAGAAAAGTAAGAAGACATAAAAGAAAGGAGCTGGTATTTACTATTCCTCTACTAATGTGCCTGGCACAGTGAAAGGCCCTTTTCAAATGTTGTACTTCGAATCCTAAAATGACTTTAGGGAGTAGGCATATTACTATCACTGTTTTACATAACTGGAAATGCCCCCAGTCCCTGAGATGGGGGTGATGGTAATGGTGATAATAATGGTGATGGTACCAGAAACCATTTCTGTCAGGGCCTTAGCTCTGGTTTAGTATTATACAGATAATATTTAATATAATCTTCACAATAGCCTATTTAGGCATTATTGTATGTAGTTGTCAAAGGGGGAAGCTGAGATTTAAGAGTTCAAGGCTATCTAACTAGAATAACAATAATTGACAATGAAGGAATTTAGAATGTGATGAGATGTGGATCTAACTTCAATCTCATTGTTCATCCTACTATAATAAGAGTTAGATTTTGTATCAAAGGCACTACCCTGAGATCAGGAGCTAAGCAACCTACCCTGTGATCTTCTAGGGCAGCCGTGGGCAAACTACGGCCCGCGGGCCGGATCCGGCCCGTTTGAAATGAATAAAACTAAAAAAAAAGACCGTACCCTTTTATGTAATGATGTTTACTTTGAATTTATTTATATTAGTTCACACAACAATAAAACAATAGAGAGAGAAAAGAAGAAAAAAAATTTGGATAGTGAAGAAAGATAAGGGAGAGGTGTATAAGGATTTAGAGCAGGGGGTTGGAAATAGGATATATATTTGACAGGGGGTAAAAAGAATAGGGAAAATCTAAAGCTGGAGTAGGGTATGAGAAACAGGACAACAAAAGGGAAAAAGTGGGGAAGAGGGTTTTAGCACAGAGGCAAAAGTCCATCCATGCTTTTGTTCTGGCCCTCCGGTCCAGTTTAAGAACCCATTGTGGCCCTCGAGTCAAAAAGTTTGCCCACCCCTGTTCTAGGGGCTCTGTGGTTGCTAATCTGGACAACAACCCTCTTGGATGACTCTCTCAAGCTGGTTCTTTTAGTTCCCTTTGCTACAGCAAGACAACAGAACTACCAATAAAACCTGATGACACACCCTACATGGCCAACATTATCTACCAAAACCTGTCTCCAACCATTACTGTGCTTGGCACCAGTGAGAGCCAGGTAAACACAGTTGACTATGTGTTATTTGAAGCCTTTAAGTTACTCACTTATTCATTCATTTATTCATCCAGTCAGCAAACATATATTGAGAGCACAAATCATGTAGTAGGTTGACAGTGAAGACAGAAGAATTCCATAAGAGTTTAACATGTCATCTGTCTAAGGTAGGCTGAGAGAGTAGCCTTAAAGTTGATGATTAGGAAGAGTGAACAGGCTTTGAAAACACGTAAAGAATTATGCAAGTTGGTGGTATTATTATCCATATAATTTTTCTCTTTTTTTCCATTCCAAAGGATGTCCACCATTTCTTTAAAAGCTCTGTAGTATTCTATCATGAATCTTCTTGAAGGATGAGTTCCAAGGACTCTGATTTTGAGTTTATAGCTCAAGGCACTTAGAGAAAAATGAATTCACTTGTTTTCACATCCATGTCCAAGGAGAGATGTACTCCTCACTTCTATTTTGCAGATAGAGTCGGTAAGGTGAACTTTAGCTATTAGCAATGGAAGGTACTTTTAAAATCACAATGTGTACTTCTTTTTATAAGCCTGGCATAGTTAAGTGTTAGTCCAAAGGAATCAGCGATAGAGTTAAGACCAAAATCTGGAATTTCTGACTTTTACATAAATGATTTAGTTGCAAAGTAACTATGAGGTAGACACATGAACCCGATAACTGAAGGGATTTCAGAAATTTAATCTCCAGGATGCCGGGAGCCTACTGCCCAGTTTCAACATTTCTCCAAGGTTCCCTGCAAGTGTGTCTGATCAGATGCACATGTATATCAATGTCCTAGAGTCACCAGAGCTGGCCCTGGGTAGGATCTGTCCATGGAGAGGGGTTCCGTAGGTGAGTAGTAGACTGACTGCTCAGTGCTCGCATGGCTGAGCCACTGTCTTGAGGCGGGTTCCCTTTTCTACTCCCTGAGCTTCTTTTTCTCTTCCCCCTGCAGCAGTGGAGACTGACTTCAGGGAGGGAGTGCTGCTTAATGACTCCAGTGCAATATACTGAGGCTTATCAGAGGTGCCCAGCCCTCTCTGACAGCTGACCTTTTCCACTGCACTCAAGTCCAGGGGAAAACAAAAGCACCAAAAACAATTAAAAGCAGTAAAAGAAGAGGGAGGAGGGAAAAAGAAACTCTGACCTGATGCAGAGCAGCAACAAAGATATTTTAAAAAGAAATACAGAGGGGAAACAAAGAGAAACCAAGACAGTGAAGATGGCCAAGCACAAGAAGATTGGATTCCCCCAGTCCTCTTTATTTCTCTTCCTGATGGCTGAAGAGGCATCAGAAGGCTGATAATAAATCTGAGAGCCATGCTGGTGAGAGAAAATAAAAAGGATAAGGAAAGGAGAAGCTGTGTCATGCAATAGCTTGTGATATAAAATGCCTCTCCACTCTTCAGAGCCCTGACAGGCATTCCAAGTGGTCAAGATGCTCTCTGAAAGAGAAGCTCTTTGTCACAATAACACAGGTGAGTCAATCACCTGGCAATGGCCTCAGACCCACTCCTCAAGGCCCCCTGTAGGCAGGGAAAAACTTCTGAAGACCCAATCAACACATCCAACATATCCCTTTGTCATTTCTGCTTCGCAAACTGCATCCCTTTCCCAGCTTATCTGAAATACATGGATAACTTTTATCTGACACTGACACAGACTATATTTGGGGAGCCCTATAAACATCCATCCATAGAGAGGTCAGAGCATTCTCATTATTTTGCAATAAAATTGTAAACAAAACAAAACACACAAAAACAAAAACATGTCTAAAGGAAAAGGACTTATTTTTAGAGGAAAAATAAGTGAGCCCATGATGACTGTTTTCTGCAGATCTGTGAAAGACATGTTTATTTTTTTATTTTTTAAAATATATTTTATTGATTTTTTACAGAGAGGAAGGGAGAGGGATAGAGAGTTAGAAACATCGATGAGAGAGAAACATCGATCAGCTGCCTCCTGCACACCTCCTACTGGGGATGTGCCCGCAACCAAGGTACATGCCCTTGACTGGAATCGAACCTGGGACCTTTCAGTCTGCAGACCGACGCTCTACCCACTGAGCCAAAACAGCCAGGGCAAAGACATGTTTAATGTCCTCATCCATTTGAATCTGACATGAGCCTCACAGACAAGGGTGTTTTTTCAGATAAAGCTGGGGCTCAGTTCCCCCACAGAATGAGAGCTACACAGTCGTGTTAGAACTTGTCATCTAACAATCTATATAAAGGGAGGTGAATTTGTGAAAGGCTGAGTGTTGCTGAGGGTCAAGGTCCACTTCCCAGGGTCCTAAGTGGTCCCCTAGATTCAGTTGCTCCAAATGATTTGTTCCATTATAGGATGCTTTTCACTGGCCATAGGACTATCCTGTTTAACAAGATGGTAGCAACCCGTTCTCAGCCACATGCTGAGCATCGTGCTTACCTCCTTGCCTGGACCATTTCATGGAACTATCTCAACTTTGACAGACAAGTGCTGTAACAGTGTCTATTATATAGACATGAGGATTGAGGCTTTGTAATCTGTCCATGGTGGCTCAGTTGATAAGGGCTCACAGCCAATTTGGCTGGCCCCAAAGCCTTCACTCTTTACCCCTGCCCTGCACAGCCTCACCAGGCAACCTTGAACCTCGGGCACAGGTGGAGTGACATGAATCACTTGATAAGGCATCTGAATACCCAGGTACACCTTAGCCTCCTAGGGATCCAGGCCAGGGGAGTTCTAAAGCTATGGCTAATGGTCAAGCATCATTTCTCCTTTACTTTCTGTGTCCCACCAGTCTAGATGTGAGAAAAGCTCCCTTCAGCTCCTGTGTGTAGAGCCTTCTTCGTCCAAGTCCTTCCCAGAAGCAGGCAATCCAGGCTTATTCCAAAAAGTGCTTGCCTCCCTGGAGAGTTCAAGGAAGTTGACAGTAACCTCCCTTTGGCATGGGACATAGGCATCTCTGGACATCATCATCACAAGCTAAGTTAAAACACACACACACACACACACACACACACACACACACACACACAACCCTAACCTCCCTTGACAAAGCATAGTGCTGTTCAGCATCTTACTTAGATTAATGCCCTTTTGGGCACATCAAAGACCATATTATGTTATGAACATAATAGTTACCTCCCCACATGAGAAGATTTTAAGAAGGAGACATTGTTCAATCCAATGGAATAGAGCCATAACTGTGAAATTTCAGGCATCATAAGGACAATTTTGGGGGGTTGGGAGAACTCCTTGAAGTCCCCCAAATCACATATCCTAGCAACTGCCACTTCTGACTCTGCATCATCTTGCCCTGCCTCCAATGGAGGTAGAGAAAGCATTTTGACTACTCAGCTACATATATGAAACAAGTCTGCAGGTGTCAGCTCTCAACCACAGCCAAGAGAAAATCTACACTGGGCTGTAAGCCAAGAAGGGGGCACAATAATAAACAATTCCTTGTGTCCATTGGGTGCCCAGCCCTATAATCTCCTTTCCACTCTGTCCTTATTATTTCCCTAGTTTCATGATGTGGGGCACGTGTGCAATGTAGAAAATGGGAGAGACTGTGGCCAGCCCTTTATTTTCTCTGCATGAAGAGAGGGGCCTAAAACATGTCAGCAAACAAGTCAGCTTGAGAGTTGTCAGGTGTTGGCGGACAAAAAGAATTTTCACATGTTAGACAAAGCCTTTCTTAAGAAAACGGCCACACGTTTAAACTCTTCCTCTCTGCTGGAAAGAGGAAAGGTTAATAACCAAGGCTACTGAAGAATTCCAGAGAACAGAACCACAAGTGCCCCTGACCTCTGAGTGCTGTAGGCTAGGAGCAACGGAAAACATTGCATTCACAGAATACATAGAGCAAGGCAGGGCTGAAACTGCCCAACTGCTCAAGCTTTGGAGTCAGAATCCCATCTTTTCTTAGATGTCATCTGACTTTTCAGCAAATTACTTAACCTCAGTTTACTCATCTGCAAAATTAGAAAAATATAATAATGTGTAAGTCACAAGCTTGTTGTGGAGACTCAATGACATAATGTATGAAAAGCCTTTAGTATTGTGCTGGGATCATTAGTAAATAATAAATGATACCACTTACTATTAGTAGCCTATGAAAAATTACACTTTAAATCTTAAAACAAAATAAGCCTTTCCAGTTACATCAAAGGAACTTACTGCAAAAGCATAACCATTTCTAAGACAAAGCTCCTGCCCTGCAAAGTTTACTAAATGAACACATGAAAAGGCTGAGAAATACAAGGTCCAGAACATTTCTCCCACAAATCTTGCCACCCCTCGGCCTTGCAGGAGGAGGGTAAGCACTTGCTAACCCCAACTCTGTGCCCAAACCACCTCACATTTAAAGGGGTGCCCTGTTGGTACCAGGATAAGATGCCACTTTAAGAAGCAATGTTGGTTATAAGCTGTAAGAGAATGTGGAAGTCAGGGCAAGATAGTTCCGTGTTCCTAGGATCTCTTTCCAAAGCTCAAGATTTCTTTGTGGGACCAAAAGGAAGAGAGAAAATGCTGAGGGATTCGCAGACCCCACCTGTACATCCACTGGCCATAGCAAAAGTGTTCTGCAGGATCACAAGATAAATGGACTGAACTTCATATAATAAAGTGCCCAACTCCAAAAATCATCACAGAACAAAAGGTCTGCAGAATGTGACATGAGATATACCAAGGAATCCTTACAGTACTTCCACCATTGCCATTCTGAAATGTTGGTTTATCATCCTAAGTCATGCCTGAGTCTTGTGTTGGGTAAGGAATGAAGGCAGTGGATGCTACCCAAAAGACTGTCCAACCCAGGATCTACAGGGTGGCTCAGATTTCCAAGTAACCACTCATTCAGCAGGACCACAGGGCACCAATCCAGCTTCATTGCCTTCCACCCCTCTGCTTTTAATTACAGAAATAAATTCCTTTATTGCCAATCACAAGTCTCATCTCAGAGAATCAATGTTTTAGAACTAATAGATTGTAAGTCTACACCCCCCACTTAAATCTGCCAACCCCACTGTCACAAGTGTCCAAATACCCAAATTCATTTCAGATACATCAGTCCATCCTGCTTGAAAGTGGCAGTTTTAAAAGCTATACCAAATAATAGATGCAAATGAGGAAATGCATCAACCCAAACAGAGGGCACTGCAGTGAAAGCTAATTATTCAAACAAGGACAACAGTGCTTACATATAATTTAATAGAATAAAATCTCACTAATTTCTCCTAATTGGAAGAAAGATGGGTATGATTGGATTAAAAATTAACAAATATTTTTAGAAGGAAATGCTGATTTAGTCCCTCCAAGGATATAAGAGAATCTTGCAAGCAATTTACAAAATGGATATTCCTTTGTAATCAGTGCATTTGTTATTTGAATACAAACAATTACCCTGAAGTACTGGGGATTGGTACTGATTTCCTGACTTGACCCCATAGTACAGAGTAACCATTTTCTCTTTTTTGTTTTATAAACCCTCCTTCCCCCCCAACCCACACTATGAAAAGGTAAATTTTAGCTGAATGGGACTAAATAAGGAAAAATGTAATTAGTGAAGTCCACACCAATGTCTTATTGAGGAGAGGAACCTGCTAAATGTCTTATTTCTTCATACTTCTCATCTGTAAAACAGAAAGAACTTTCTCTAAGAGCTTCATATAACAGGTGGCACATACAAAAGCAAATAGTGCTCCAAAAGATATCTCCTCATGCTCCAAGCGTTGCTAATTCTCTGCCTTTCTAGTTCTGGACCTAGACCAGTGATGGCGAACCTTTTGAGCTCGGCGTGTCAACATTTTGAAAAACCCTAACTTAACTCTGGTGCCATGTCACATATAGAAATTTTTTAATATTTGCAACCATAGTTGACTAGGATTCAATCTTCATCTCAGCCCGTGTTCTTCCTTACCCCAACAGCTTACAACTCAAAGGAGTTAGACATTCCTGAAAAATACTGACAGTTCCTTACAAAGTTGAGAGAAACACTGGAACCTCCAGCATCACAATCCCTCCCAAATTGATGGGGATACTTTGTTTGGCATCTCCTGGGGTGTTTGAGAAAAGCTCTTAACATTTAACCTCTGTGAACTTGGGAAGTTATTTAAACTCTCTGAGCCTCAGTTTCCTCACCTAAAAATTGGATGTAGTAACATAATAACAGTAGGTCTCACCTGGGATTGTAGTGAGGTTTATGAAATAATACACATAAAGACAGCATTTAGAGCAGATCCTTGCATACAGTGAGCACTTGATGACATCATCATAATCATCTTCCTTTTACTTTCAATGTCATTTCCACCACCCTAAACTAAGACAGTCTTTTCATCTTCCCCCATACTCTGATTCCAAACACCAACACGCACTTCTCCTTAGAGAGGGTGTGCCTGCCTTATCAGTGATTTCCCCTCCTGCCTTATCTGCTGCTCTGAGATGTGTTGGCGTCCACCAGAACCCACATGTACCTCTGATAAAGAAGTGTTCATTTGCTAGCTGTTCTATATTGATGTGTTTACTGTGAACAAAGACACAAGTGGGAGGGGGAATATATCAGAAGCAGTTCAAGCAGGTTATTTTTCTAGCTGCCTAGTACATTATCGGCATGCAGCTCAGGACTGTGCTAGCTGCACATTATGTACAGGGCCAGGACAATACCTCAGTAGATATTCTATCTGCATTTGCCTAAAATGATTTAAAAAAGTGTCCCAAAGTTGGAATTATTTCAAATGCACTATTATCCTCCTTTCTTCAGGTCCCACCATCAGTATACAGACTTGGAGCTGATTCCCAAGGCAATAAAAACAAGAAATCCCATGCCTGTAAGAGAGCTCCTAACCTTTGCAAGGCAAGTACGTTAGTCAGCTTGGGCTGCTATATTCCAATACCAAAGACTGGGGGGCTCAAATGACAGACATTTGTTTCTCAATGTACTGGAGGCCAGGTCATCTAACATCAAGGTGGCGACAGATTATCTGGAGTCTGGGAAGGGCCCTCTTCCTGGTGTGCTGATGGCAGCCGCCTTCTTGTATCCTCACATGATGGAGAGACAGAGCCCTCTAGTCTCTCTTCCTCTTTTTATAAAAGTATGAATCCTCTATGGGGGCTCCCTCCTCATGACTCTACTTAACCCTAATCCCTCCCAAAAGCCCAACCTCCAAATATCATCACATCAGGGATTGAGGCCTCATCAGGGAAAGGGCACACACACACATCCAGACCATAGCAGGGAGAATAAATGGAAAATTCAAAATATCGTTTTAGGAACAGGGCCCTCCATATGAAAAAGGAATGGTGACAAGATGAGCTTTTGATCTCTCTAACATCTTATGATTCTCAACTGAGGTAGAGGAAGAGCTCTGCAGAAAATGACAGTGGCAGGACAAGACTTCGCAGGGCCCTCCATATGAAAAAGGAATGGTGACAGATGAGCTTTTGATCTAACATCTTATGATTCTCAACTGAGGTAGAGGAGGAGCTCTGCAGAAAATGACAGTGGCAGGACAAGACTTCTGGCTTCTGAGTGTGGAAACGAATTCCTCAAGGAGATGATCTTAGTTACAACAGTAATGGGTTTGAAGGTCAATTGTGTAAGGTTCCAAAACTGACTGGTAGAACATAGCCACTGCATAAGGGAGTTAGATATGAAGTCACAGGAATAATCAGAGGGCAGAGAGAGAAGCAAACTTCCTGAAGTCCTAATGTTATTTTCCTTGTTAAATCCCTACAGAAGTCCCCTTCTACTTGGACAAAGTAATTGCTTTTTCTTCCTTGGCAACAAAGCATTTTTTAAATGTTGCTACTGATACCTGAAACTAACAGGATAACCTTGAACAAAAGCATTTATTATAGATGCATATATATTATGAAAAATAATATATAAAATACATGTAAGATTAATTTGATATAATAAGATTACATAATTTAATTCTATTATATTATAAAAGTTTCCCCTGATCCTCAGTTTTCTCATTCATAAGAAGAAGAGAACATTACTTCTTGCATTGTTTGAGAATAAAATGAGATGATAAAACAGTACAGAGAATGTGCAGGAAGCTCGCCAAGGTTAGTTCTTTTGGGAGAACATTCTCGCCCAACTGTTTCCTAGGCCCTGATGCTCAGAGTGCACGCTTCCAGAGTCAGCATTCACAGCACCACAGTTTTCCAGAGGGACTGTGGCTGCAGTGCATTTAATTCCAATGCTGGTGAGCTGACACTGTCCTTCAGCTGACTCCCAGGACCTTCAGGCCTGAGTTCTGAGCTCATAGTCTGGTCTTATGGATAATGATATAGGTGAGCTGGCTGAAGATGTGTCATGTGGCAAAATTCTCCCACTAAAGACCCAGAAGAAAGAGCTTCATCAAATACCATAGCACTTTGCTTTTTGCTTGTATGGTTTCTGAGATGTTTTATTTTTGCCAAAATCAAAGCAAAAGTATATGGACAACTCTGGTGTGGTGGCCTAGGACATCTATATGCACTGAGAGCCCTGAGCTGGTCATGTCTTCTGATGTATGTGTGAGTCAAGTCCTCACCAGAAACTAGATCCTGTTACCACTAACACAGAGCCATACACCTTTCTGGGTGCTAACTGCCAAACAGTAGAATGACAAAAAGGGCTGTAGGAAATGATAGATGATAGATAGATAGATAGATAGATAGATAGATAGATAGATAGATAGATAATTAGATAATAGATAGATGATAGATAGAATATTACATATATTTAAAATTTATAAATATCCTTTATATATATATTTTTCAAACAGACCTGTAGAACTGAGAGGACGGTGATCTTCTGCTTTGACATCTCATGTTATAGACTGAGAAGAGTGAGGCCCAGGAAGGTGAAAGGTCTGCTCAGGATCCACAAAGCAGCCTCAGACTAAGAACCCAGATATGCTTCCTCACCACCATGCTCCCCATCCCACTGACATAGGATGGATGAGCAAGGACAGAATGAAAGAAGTCTGAAATAGATCAGGAAGCATCTTATATCCTTACAAGGAGATTCAACCTGGGTTTGCTGTAATGCTGTCTGGAACATAAAGATTCTAAATGTCCATTGTGTAGCACAGAGCCTCCGGCCCAGCCAGCCACAGATATAGAAAGCCCAGCTCCACGCCCCAGTCCCCCAAACTGATGACACTACAATTTCATGGTGAAGCTCACACAGTAGACAGAACCGCAGGGCCCAAACAGCAGCCCTGGAGTGGTGCAGGATGGCGATGTGGATTCTCTCCTACCACCTCCTCTCTTTCAGTAGCCACTCAATGGGGACCGGCTGTCAGCAATTTCCTTCCTCCGACAGCTGGGAGATTGTTTTCTGCAGTTAGCTGCCATTTGTTTCAATTATGTGTATTAATCACAGGCTTCGTCCTGATGGTATTCTTCAGGGGGGAAAAAAAAAATATCAGGGCTTTTGTTTTTTACCCAAGCTGCTTCCTCACTCAGAACCAACTTCGCCAATAGAAGGAGAAAGGGGAAATGATAGATAAGCCAGAGGCAATTTGGGTTCAAGTGAAGCAGTGGGTGGGTGGGTGGGTGTGGAGGACATCAAACCTACTGAAAACAGGGAGGCTGACAGTGCAATGAGGGGACAGTGACATAGCACCACATAGTCTAACACCATAAACACACAGAGAGCACAGCAGTGGAATTTGTAATCATGTGAAAATCCATTCATTCTTTCATCACACATTAATTCATATATTCAGACATATATTATGCTCCTACTATGTGCCAGGTTACATGCTCTTCCAGGAACCCTCGGCTGTAGTTTAAGTAAGAACAAAGAGAACTGGGAATTATTTTAGAAGTAGAGTGGCACTGTCTCACTCCATCCTTGTCCGTCTGTGTCTTCTCCAGCCTATGATGCCCTCATTTTTTATTTAACAAACATTTATAGCAATCCAGCTCTGAGGCAGGCAATGAGCTCTGTGCTGAATATTTGCTGGTAAACAATGTTGCTATGAAACTTATCTCATCAAGCTTTCAGTCTAGTGAGGGAGATGGCCCTCAACAAAGGGGCCCACAGGTGGACATAAGTAGGAATTGTGGTGAGTTCTGTGAAGACAAGATCAAGGTGGCATATACCTGAAACTAATGCAAAATAACATTAAATGTAGACTATAATTAACAGTTAAATTAAGCCCAACCAGTGTGGTTCAGTGGTTGAGTGTCGACCTATGAACCAGAAGGTCATAGTTCTATTCTTAGGGAGGGCACATACCTGGGTTTCAGGCTCTATCCCCAGTGGCAGCCAATCCGCGAATCTCTTTCATCATTGATATTTCTATCTCTCTCTCCCCCTTCCTCTCTAAAATCAATAAAAATATATTTTAAAACATTGAATTTAAAGAAAGATCAGAGTGGTATGATAGAAGAAAAATGTGGGAAGGATTAGAGAAGTCCTCTTAAGGAAGCAGGATTAAAACCTGAACCTTACCAATGAGCACAAGTCAGCCATTGGGATGATGGGGAGAGAGAGACCAGCAAGAGGAGAAAAGAGCTTGATGAGTCTGAAGGCAAATGGGGCAAGTGGATCAGGAGTGAGGGGAGAACTGTGTGGGATGAGGCTGCAGAGGTGGTCAAGCACTAGGTCATACTGGGCTTTGCAAACCTTGTCACGGAATGTGGACTTCATTCTAAATAATGCAGGAATCATGAAAGTTTTTTAAACTTACAGTGGCATGGTAGGATTCATATTTTTTAAAAGAGCACTTGGGCTGTTAACGTGAATAATCCATGGGAGGCACTACGAGTGAAGCAGGGAGACTGTTGCTAGGCTTTTACAATCATCCAGGCAACAGATGATGGTGGTGTAGAATTGGATAGTGACAATGGTGTGGGTAGATTTGAGGTTTAATTTGGAGATAAAATCAACACCTGTTTATCTCTTTGAGCCCTTCATTCTCCTTACTTACAACAAAGGATCTACTAGTAATTGCCTCGTCCACTCTATAGGATTATGGTGAGAACCTAGTGAAATAATTTTTGCAGCCTGATTTCTTTAGCTTCCTTGACCACCAGGATAGCATTTTGCCACAGCTAAAATCCGGTATGCCTACCAGAGAACAGAACCCATGGGAAGAGTTTCAGTGTGCAGGAATTCCAAAAATAAAGAAAACATCACAAACAGGAGAAGAACAATACAGAACAGCAATTCTTGCTGGGGTAGCCTGGCTCAGTGTTTGAGTATCAACCTATGAACCAGAACAGCAATTCTTGTTTTGGTCACAGATGCATTCAAAAACCCAAAACCTTGAGAGGGTTACTTTTCCAAAGTTACAGACCTGGTGAGCAGTCAGTATGGCTAAAACCAACTGCTTGAACCACTGTACTCTTATTGCTTTGTCCATACAAAATTCTGTGTATGTTTCAAGGGGTGGGTGACTGTATATTAAAAACCCCTGCTGTGAAACACAGCACTGTTCTTTTTATCAGCACAAGTCATTCATTCTTTCTTATGATTAAAAAGCCACTGTATCTGTTACTCAGACTGCACCTCCTCTAGATGTCCATACACATTTTTGGCAATTCAGTTATTTTCTAATTAGCCTTTACCAGAAATGAAAACAATTAGAATGTTCATTCTTGCTCCATCTGTAAACCTTCCGAGACCAAAAAAACTCAGGAACTTTACTCCATATCTTCCTGGGCGTTAGAGAATCCACTAAGTAATATCTTAAGAGAAGATGAAAGTTATATGGAGATGCAACCAAGAACTAAGACAGAAATCTTTAAAAACACCAACAGCACCCGGCTGGCATGGCTCAATGGTTGAGGATCAACCTATGAACCAGGAGGTCACTTTGATTCCCAGTAAGGACACATGCCTGGATTGTGGGCTCAATCCCCAGTAGGGAGTGTGAAGGAGGCAGCTGATCAACTATTCTCTCTCATCATTGATGTTTCTATCTCTCTCTCCTACTCCCAAATCAATCAAAATATATTTTTAAACAAACCAAAAAAAGCACCCACAGCTTAGAGGAGGGCTTGAGGTCTGGCAGCGGTGCCCCTTGGTTCTCAATGGCAGAGGGGGAAGCTGCCAACCACTGAGAGGTCCTCACTGTCAAGTCAAAGAGTCCTTGCTGTGTGCCATGTCCTTGCTGTGTGCAAAGATTACATGATTACACAACAATACAATGGAATATAATGAGCAAACCGAAGCATTAAGTTTAAAAAGTAAAAACAAAACAACCCAATCTTATCAACAACCCAGGCCAATTGGCAGGCAGAATCTGCAAGAAGCTATTAATGTAAGTTAAAATCAAAAGAGCTTCCCTCTGAAGTCCCAAAGCCTGGGTCTTGTTCTGGGTCTGATAAAGTGAGGGGAATTGGTGACAGTAGAGAGGGATGAATCTAGTTTAGGGACCAGTTTAGGGAAATCTGGGTTGGAATGAGGGATCTGACACTTGCTTACCCAACCTGGGGCAAATTGTTCAATTTCTCTGAGCCCTTTTTAAAATCTGTAAAATAAATATCAGCACCCAAGCCCTACACATCTCACAGAGTCATTTCATCATCCAAACAAAAAGAGAAAGTTTATTTGGAAATTCTTTGTCACTTGTAGGTCACTATGCAAATAATTGTATTATTATATACTAGAGGCCCAGTGCACGAAATTCATGCACAAATGGGGTCCCTAGGCCTGGCCGGCATTCAGGGCCGATCAGGTTCCCCACCTCCCTGCCCCCCCCTCCTCCTTCCTTCACCATCTGCATCCACCACCACCCAGTTCCCCGTCCCATCCCAGGGCCTGGCCCCAATCAGGCGATCAGGATCTGTTGGCCAGGGGGAAGGATTGAGAGGTTGGCCGGCAGGCCTCGATCAGGTGATTGGGGCCTACCGGCTGGGGAGAGGGCCCAACCGCCACCACGGTGGGTGGGCGGCAGGCCGATTGGAGCCTGTTGGTGGGGGAGAGGGGCGGGGAAGGTATCCAGGAGGTTGGCCACCAGCCCCAAGGAAGGAGCTGGCCCTTGGCTCCCCTGGGAAAGGGGCCATGTCCGCCGCCACCTACCCCTGGTTCCCCATCCCAGCCCGGGGGGCCTGGGCCTGATCAGGTGATTGGGGCCTGCCGGCCAGGGGGAGGGACCATGAGGTTGGCCAGCAGGCCCCATTGGCGATCGGGGCCTGTGGGCTGGAGGCAGCTGCTGCACTGAGCATCTGACCCCTGGTGATCAGTGCACGTCATAGCAGTCGTTCTGGTCATTCTGGTCATTCCATCGTAACAGTCGTTCCAGTCGTTCTGGTTGTCCCATTGTAACGGTCACTTAGGCTTTTATATATATAGATGTATGCTTTCCTATATCCCCATAAGTGATTCAGAGATGGAGGGAAAAGGGGAGGGAAAATAAAAGAAGAAATAAACAAAACAAAAAAGAGAGAAGCTATAGGAGGGGATAATGGGAATGAAATGAGGAAGAAAGAAAATTCTGCCATGGAAAAGAAGGAATAAAAATAAATGGAGGGAAATAAAGAGAAATCAGTGAGGATACAGTAACAAATAAATCCCCCAGCATGACAGCCTTCTGCTGAAGCATTTCATTTTCCCACAACATAATGGTGTGTTATTGCCCATTATCTGTTCTGTCAGCGCCAGAGCAGAGTCGATATTAAATGAGGGGCAGCTGCATTTAGCTGCCGTTTTTTTTCCAGCTGTCTTCATGTTGCCATGGAGACCTGGTTGTTTCTCAGTGATCCTGCCAGGAAAGCAAGGGTGAGTCAGGTGGAGGGGGGAGCAAAGGCTGCAGGGGCAGGGGTGTTAGGGTGGGGAGTGAGAGGAAGGCCAGGGGGAAGGGGCAGGGGATGACAGAAGAAAGAACAGTACAGAGCTGTGTTGTCACGCTCTACTCGCACCTGATAAATCAGCCATTTCGAAAACAGGATCTATATTCCAGGGGCCCTAATCTGCTGCAGATTCACCTTCATGTTTCCTCTCCACTCAAAGCTTAGTAGCTGTGGGGTTCTGAGATAATCACAGAACCTTCTTCCTACTCCATCCACTTCTCAACCCCAACCCCCACCCCTTAACCTTGCACCTGGTAACCTGGTGTCAGGCTTAGGAAACACTTTTGGATCTCTGAATATTCAGCAGTCAGACAGAAATGCCAATTGCACACAGGATATCCACACCTGGCCTTGGCCCAATCCACAGATTTTATTTTCTAGAACATATTTATTTTTGCACAGCATTAGAGATTTTTAAATTCATATAGGACTTTAGAAATTATTGAGCCAGTAAGGTGACATATAAGAGAAGTAGGCTTGGCTGAGGGACCAACACAGACCCAGAGTGCCTTGCCGTGAGGAGCTGGAAACTAGATTCTGCAGCCAACAGGGGCAGCGGCCCTGGTGTCCATTGGAATAGGAGCCTGATTTTTCAATAGATTCTGGAAATTTCTATTTTTGAGTAAAATCTCCAATTTTTAAATGCTGGCTCAATAGATCAAGTGACAAAGAAGTCACTAGGAAGAGCTTCCTTGTCCACGCTACACCATGCACCTGACTTCCTCTCCTGTCAATCACCATGTCCCAACTAGTGAGGATTCAGTGTAGAATGTACTCAAGCATGCACATAAATACATGCATGCATAAATTAGTGGATCTATGTATGTAAAACAGTAAAGAGAAATGTTTTACTACACATGGACATTTTGATTATATTGGTTCTATAGAGTGGCTTTGGGTGACAACAATAGTAGCAAGTCTCTCTTGGAAGAAGGAGTATTCTAGTTTAGGTGCCCCAGACACAACTGGGAAGGTGTGACATTTCAGACCCACAGCAACAACTGTACTGTCAGTGGACAGCAGGTGGCTCCTATCCCAGACATACACAGATTACACAGATTAGATCTACTACCGACTCCAACATCCTCATGGTCCAATGTCAGTTCCATGTCCCTGGCCCTCTATATGCCTCAACATTTTTCTCTTAGCCAAGGGGCATTTTTTCCAGTCTATTTTTCCTTCCAAAGGCTTAAAAAGCAGAATTTTCCCACAATACTTACTCACTAACCAACTTCTCAAGCCTCCCCTAATAGCCATGCCCCCAGACTCTGGCTTCATGGTGCCCAGAAGAGCACTTAGGACTGTTTGCAAGCCAGATCTTTTACTTTAGCATCTTAACAATCCTAGTCCAAACATGTGCCCTAGTGCCAGAGAGGCTCAGTGAATATTTGAGGATGTAAAAAGGATAGATTGCTATTCCCTTAAATAAGCACACACATTCCCAGAAACCTCAATACACACCATGGCTTTACTCAAAGAGTAGCAACATAATGTGCCTACTTCTACCATTACTTATCAGCACAGACCTATCCAGTTTTACTCAAACAATACATTTGTTTGGAATAAATCTGATTGGAACATTCTTTATGATAAGGTCACTAAGCCAGTATTCTGCTCTCTACATACTTGTATCCTCAGCCTCTGGCATGTGCTGAGCACACAGCACATATACAATAATAGTACTGACCTAAAGAGGGGATGTGGGGGACTTTCAGACTTCCATGGCTGGGTCAATGATCATAGATGGGGATGAGCCAAAGGAAATAAGGTCACCATCTCAGGACAATGAGCCAGAGCCCGGGTTTGCCTAAAGAGACTGTTGAGTTTTTAGACCTTGGTCCCATTGGATTAATAAAGGAGCCAGTTCAAAAGAGACAGGCAAAGAGGATGGGGTGCTTCCCACAGAAGCTTAGCAGGAGTGGAATCCATATTTTAGGATTCATCTCTTTGCAGGAGTGGAATCCATATTTTAAATTCATATAGGACTTTAGAAATTATTGAGCAAAGCTGGTGATTCCTTCCAGCTTAGCAGGAGTGGAATCCATATTTTAGGATTCATCTTTGAATCCTCAAACTACAGATCTTCTTTTAATAAAATTACAGCTCTAGAGTGAAGGCTTCACACTAATAGAGATATCGCTAGGTACTCTGACATGTAGGGAAAACAGCCTTCTTCCAGGGTTGAAATGGAGTTCTCCTTCAATACCTTGAAAACCTATCAGAGACTCCTCATGAAAGGTATGTCAGCCTGAGATCCCACAGACAATGCAGCAGTGATCATCTAGGCCTGCCAACCAGAATCTCAGGGATTCATCCAGGAAGGATGGGGACAGGATAAATAATGAGAACTACCTAAAGCCGGAGAAAATTAAGGAAAATGCTTCTCCCTCAAGAACTCAGGAACCACAGTTTCTGTTTAGACACTTAGGTATACACATTACTTGAAAATAATCATTTTAATTTTTTAAAAAATTACCCAATAAGAGCTTGGTTTGTGAAGAAGAATGCATTTTGGCTTTCAACAGAGAGTGTATGATATTTGTCAACACACTGTCAAATGCTAAATAAGAAATGCCCCCAATCTGGTTGGGTGGTTTAGTCTGTTGGAGTGTCGCCCCTAATTCCCATACACCAAAAGGCTGAAGGTTCATTCCCAGTCCAGCACAAACCTAGGTGGCAGGTTTGATCCTCAGTTGGGACCCATACTGGGTATGGGGGGGACCCCATCCATGTTTTTCTCTTACATCAATGTTTCTTCTTTCTCTCTCTCTTTCTCTTTCTTTCTCTTTCTCTCTCTCTCTCTCTCTAATCTTTAAAGAAAAAATAAAATATGCTAGACCATGTTTTTTATAAATATGTTCTTTCTTATTGTGTTACCTCTCTCTCTCTCTCATTAATAAACATATCCTCAGGTGAGGAGAAAGAATGTCCCTGAGTTGACTGTCTCCTCTGAAAGAAAACCTTGGCTTTCTCAAGGACTGACTGCAACATGAAAATAATAGTACATTTGAGTCAAAGAGTATTTATTGAGCACCTGAGACACCATGCTAGGCTCCAGGAATACAGATTGGAGTAAGACATGGCCCTACTCTTAAAGAGTTCACAGCCTCGTGGGAGAGACAGTAAGTGTTCATTGAAATATAATGTGCTGTCAGAATACAGAGCAAACAAACTCAGTGAGACTAAGGAATGGGACAAAGACAGGCAGGGATAGTAAAACAGCTGAGCTAGTCTAGAAGAACGAGTAAAATGTTGGCTAGGGGTAATAGATGGAAAGCATGATCAAAGAAAACTTAGGTTGGTATTTTCTAACTGAAAGTGTCAGAGGAAGGCAGGGTCTTGTCATAAGACCACCAATGAATCACAGGGGGAAATAATTCCAGAGATATGCATTGACAACAGCTTGTATTTATAGCACAAATCTATTTTTTAGGTGTTAATGTGTAAAGCTCTAGAAAAAAAGTGGTTATTGCTGTAAGGGGAAAAGACATTGCTTTGATTTTTCTAGTTTAAAGAAGTTCATATTTTCTTCCAGGCTTAAACCCATGTCCCTCTTCCTCCTTGATCTTTTTTATCTCTTTCCTTTTCATTCTCCACCTCCTCCTCACATTTTTGTGCTGCTTAATATAGCCATCATCTATCTTCCTTCACACATTTTATCATTCTGCTAATCCTAAAATATTAAAAACCCATAAACATACACACACACACACACACACACACACACACACACACACACACCTACACACTTACTTGCACACAGACACATGAAAACTCCATATGTTGACCTGAATGAATATTTTATTATTCTTTTTAAAACTTTAATATCTTAAGAGAGAGAGGACAGGAAAGGGAGAGAGAGAAACATCAATTTGAGAGCAAAACATCAATTAGTTGTCTCCCACACGCCCTCACAGAGGGAACAAGCCTGCAACCCAGGCAGGGAATCAAACCAGCCACCTTTCCGTGCATGGAACGACCCCCAACCAACTAAGCCACACCAGCCAGAGCTATTTTATTATTTTTTAAAAGGTGGATTGCACCACTATTCCTTTGAAAAGTGGTTCCAATATTTACATGTAGACATTTTGTACACTAATGAAAATGGACGACTTTCCCAAGTTGTTAAATATGATTTACTATTACACCACCTAACACATGTGAAATGTGATTCTCCTGTTTGTTTTTGTTTGTTTTTTTTAAATCCAACAAATGTAGATGTTTAAATATAGCAGTTTTGGCTTGTGTTTGTAAAGGGTGTAAAATGAGTAAAGATCTGATAGAAAAAGATCTGTGATAAGGTGCCTCCCATCTTTTTCATCACTGTGTATAATAAAGCTCCTTGCCCAGGAGCATTTTTATGTGACATTAAATTCCAAGATCTCACAGGGTTCATTTTGATCTGACTGGAATGTCAAATGAGGGGTGAGACCCAATATATATAATTCACTTGTATTTTCCCCCTCTGGATTGCTGTTAACATTCCAGAGGCATCATTCAAACAGAATTTCTCTCTCCTTGCTTTATAGGGCACCGTCATTTGCTTCAAGCAAAATCTGTGTTAGAGTTCAGCCTTTCCCTCTGAGCTCCAAGAAGTGCTTTAACTTAGACAATTAGATGTCAAGATACTAATGACTCCTTGTTCCTGGAGAGTGAGGACTGTGACATCAAAGGTGATTCATCTCATCAAAATACAGCCAATTTCCTCTTGAGAGCAAGGGAAGATTATGCCTTAAAACTCAAAAGAGGCAAAGAAGCTCCAAGTCATTTTGTGGGGTGGAAGGTGAGGAGCTGGTAGAAAGAAAATCAAAATCCTCTGCCTTATGCTAGGTCTCTGTGGAACCAGGCCTCTGGGAAAATGCTCCAAGATAAATCTTTGAATATGAATCCCCTAAGCTCATGACCATGTATTTTCTGAATCTGCTTTAGAATTTTCCTTTAGAGTTGAACGTTATCCAGCTCCTGGACACACCAAGGCAAATGTCAGAGACCAAATAAAGCTGATGAAAGCATGAACAAGAACAGTAGGGTAGACATAGAGAGGAAGAGTCAGCCTGGAAAGATATTTGGGAAGTAGAATTACAAGACCTCATGACAAATTAGGGGTAGAGGGGTGGATGGGATGAGCAAGAGGAAGAACTACAGGTAATTACCAACTGAGAAAGTAAACAAAAGCCTTCCATTCTCTCCATTCATTTCTACTCTTCTAACAAGAAATAGAGAAGTACCTGTTGAAGAGCAGAAAATGAATTCACATGTAGATGTATTATTTGTGGTACCTGGGGGACAAGTAGGTGGAGATGTCTAATAGGAAGCTGGAAACAGCAGAGTGATCCAGGCTGGCAAGTGAATTTGAGGCTCACTGGCATTAAAGTGATGGTTGAGATTGTCCAGAAAGAGAGTATTAGGAGAGGATAAAAGGGGCTAAGGACAGAACCTTTGGGCACACAAGCACCTCATAAGCAACCAAAGGACAAGCTCTAAAGGTGAATGATGGAAGAGGACAACCAGATGTCACAGATGCCAAAGGGCAAGAACATAGATCCACCTGTGAAAGGAGGTGGTTCTAAGGCTTCTCAACTTTGTATCAGGTCTGAACATGGAAGCCAGCATCAAATGGAGGAAAGAGAGAGGATCCCCATAGGACAGATGACACACATTTCTGACTTTATTCTAGTATGTGTGATAAGGAAGGTTGTCTTTAAGTTGGGGCATTTTTAGCCCCATATGGTAGGAGCCACCTGTTCCCCCATAAGACCCAGCCAACTTCCCATATGTGATGATATGTAACAACCAGATTGGGTATGAGAAAGCTTGGCAAGAGGAATTGGGTCAAACACTGGTGGCTCCACTGCCGGGCATCTAAGACCAGTGTTGATGTAGGACAAAACTGGGTAATAATTGAATTTGTTCTTCATGCCCCTCCTCCCACCACCATGTGGCACTCTCTCTTCCCCCTAAAGTACACATGGTTGGGTCTACTGGTACTTCAGCCATCTGTGAGCTGAGAAAGAAGGACATGGCTTGGAGTATAGGAAAGTGCTGCCAGAAATTTCTCAAGTCACCTCATCCACTGCCTGGCCCAGCCTGCAGGTATAGCTGATCTTCCCACCACCACTCAGCATGCCTCTGATCATGGGAACCAATTCCCTCCTGCTTATTCTTTCTCTCTTTCCTATCCATGTAACTCTTCCCCCAGCAAATACCTTAGAATCACCACAGATACCCTGGTTTATTAGCTCATGAGAGCTTCCCAAGGCTAATGAGACTTTTGCATAGGAAAATCTGGTTAAATATTAAACATTTTGTAAAATATATGACTGTTTAACCATGTGCTTCACACCTGAAACTAATACAAAATAATATTGAACGTAAACCATAATTGAAAAATAAAATTAAAACAAGTATTTTTAAGTCAGCCCGATGGGGTGAGTGACTGAAATGGATGCTGGCAGGGTTAGGAGTAGGGATGGGGTTGGAGAGGTTCAGAATAAAAGGCAAATAATCCATGGTGATTCTGAAGCTTGGGAGGAAGACATACTCAGGCAAGGAACATGGGCTTTTGTGTTGTAGAATCATCTGTCAAATACTTACTCTTAGGTGAACTGTCACTGGAAGGCACCAGTGTTATATGCTAACTATATGCTGGGGAGATCAGGGGTGAGAAATAAGATTAAATTTCCATTATGAAATTTAAAAAGGTAATTCAGAATCCTCATTTTCAAAGGGAGAAATGCAATCTATACTAGTATATATAAAACCCTAATATGCAAATAGACTGAATGGTGGAACAACCGAACAACCAAACAACCAGTCACTATGACGTGTGCTGACCACCAGGGGGTGCACGCAGAACATAGTGGGCATTGGCAGTAGGTGGCAGAGCACGGAACATGGAGGGTGTCAGCTGCAGCAAGATGGTGGAGTAGGAGAGTGGGGATGCCACACCAAGGGGGGCGGGCCCGGTATCTATCATCAGGATGAGCCTCTGGTAGTTACTGAAAATTCTTTGTTCCCACGTGCCATGGTCTCACCTGGTGCTGGCACCTGCTGCTGGTGCCAGCCCTGCTCGCACCCGCTGCCGGGGCCGGACCCACCACTCGCACCTGCTGATGACACCCAGCACTGGTCCCGATCGCCCCTCAGGGCTTCTCCACCTCCCCCTGCTCCTGAGGGGCGATCGGGGCAGCAGCCACTGCTCACACCCACTGCTGGTGCTGACCCCAACTGCTCCACACCATCAGTGGGTGTGAGTGGGGCCTGCACTGTCAGCACTTGGGAGTGGTGTTGGCAGGAATGGGGCTGCCAGCAGACAAGGGACTGGGGTGGTTGTGGGGGGGTGTGGTGGGAGGGCCTGGACGGAGGCACAGAGGATGGGCCAAGACCCACCCCTGTACCCATTGCAGCCTCGCACTCAGTTCCTTTCAAGGTGCACGAATTCATACACTGGGCCCCTAGTATACTATAAAAGAAAATCATTTAAGCCCTTAATCCCTTTAATAACATAAGGTACATTCCAAATGTCCCTGGATGAAAAGCCTCTGTTTTTTTTAAGAGCCCCTCTTCAACCCTATTAAATGTCTAATTTCCCCCTATTTCCTTCCCATGACTTACATAGCTAGGAGGACAGCACTGGGTAAACTGGGCATTCCTGTTTAAGGGAAGCTGGCATTCTAAATGTAGCTTCATCCCTGCCTCAAGGTCATTTTGGACTCTTTCCTGGCAGTAGAGGTCATGCTGCTGTCACCGCATCCAATTCACTCAGCAGCCTCTCCACAAATTAATCCTCCTGTTTAATTGTCCATTTCAAAGGGTAAATGTCAGAGTAAGGGAACCCTACTGAGAAATCTTTGCCTGAGCACAAGAGTCACAATGCACGTGTGAGCTTCGGCAATCCATCTCTTTGGCTGTGGGTACTAGCCTTCTTGGAATAATCTCCACCTAAACCCACTTTACATTTTACCAGAGAGATCATCTAAAGTCTGAGCCATGATAATATATTCTACGGAGACCATGAGTCCCAGTGGTGGCACATGCCCCCAGACTGCCTCATTCCTCTGCAAACCTGAGCCAATTACTAAGGTGTTGGCTCCTTCTGCTACAACTGCATATAACCCTCTCTTCAAAGCCAAGTGTTAAAAAGCCTCATCCATATTAACCAGCTCCCCTCGGGAAGTGTTAATTGGAAAACCACATAACAGTATCTGTTTGCTGGAGACAGCATCTAACCAGGGCGGAAGTGACACAGCAAATGTGTGCCAGTGACAGCAGATTCCAGGTGCCTCAGCTACTCCAAAACACAGACACCTGACCTCAAAGGAAGCAGGCATATCGCAGCTCTGCAGTTGGGTATTATATGACTCTGGGCAAAATAAGACCTCTCTGTGCTGCAGATCTGACCCCCAGAAATAGGAGGGACGATGCCCCTCAGCATCACCTCAGGTCAGAGTTGTGTTGGAAGGCATCCCTGAGTCCCCTGATGCTCTGTGTTCCAGGGGAACTCTGAATCCTGGCTCATGTGGTAGAGGCACCTCTAAGCCAACTGTGGGGGAGTTGCTGTGCATTCTGCTCCATTCTGGCCACTAGAGGGCAACAGAGTCACATGCACGCCATGGGATCTGGTTCCATCACCTGAGAGAGGAATCAGTTGTACAGATACACTGCCATGCTCCTAAATTGAAAGCTGTGGTAATTATCCATGAAAATGAGGACATCATCAGGGTCTGATACATTATAAGGTTGTCTAAGTTATGCTTTATCTTGTCAACTTGTCTATTCAAGTTGGCCCATAGCTGTGAGCCAGTGACCTTTTGAGTTCTACATCTTCAAAGCTGTTTTAAAGCCCTTCTGCTCCTAATTCCACTGAAGCCACCACGGGTAGTAGGTAGTAACTCACCACCATGTCTTCCTGCGATGGCAACAACCTGCCAAGAGTGATCAACCATGACCACTGCTTACATGCTCTTGACTCATGGACACTGTTGCAGCCCCTTGGACCACGGTCATCACTTATACCCCTTGAACCATAGACATGGACACCCTTGAATCATGACCATCCCTTGCATCTCCCTTGACCACTGTAACCCCTTATATTCTGAAAGAACTCAGAGACCCATAGAGAAATAAAAATATAAAGTTGGGTTGCCGGGAAAGGAGGAGGTGGTAAAGGAGAGGCTTCCCTGAACAAAATGGAATAAAAAGAGCTCTCCCCAATCCTTAATCTTACAGTTAGAAAGACCCTTAGAGATATCTAGTCCAGTCCTCCTACTTCACAGGCAGAAGAACTAAGGCCCAGGGAGTTTTGATGGTTTGTCCAAGGTCAAACTCTTTAATGCAGAGCCAAATGTAACCCTGAGATCTCCTAGGTCCCTGGGGTATTCTTTCTTGTGACCCATGAAGCCTTTGTGGGGCCCTTTCAGAGACACTAGATGGGGATATAAGTAGTACTGGACAAAAAAGATGGAAAACATGAGTTTCACCATGTCCTATGCAACCAAATTCAGATGCCTCAGAAGAAATAGCAAAGGGTTTTGATATCATGAGAAAGATGTTAACGAGTGACATTCCAGGGAAGGTGTGTGGGTTTAGCCATTATATCTAGATACTCAGGCAAAGGAAGACAGCCTTTATTTAGAGCCCATACTCAAACCATGGAGTTAGGAAAAGGATTTCTTTAGCTTTTATAATCACATGACAGTACTTTAGGATAAATATAAGGCAATATAACTTCTCATTCCCTGGAAGAAATAAGATCTTATCTCTAATTATAGAAAGGAGAGATTTACTTTCTCTTAGTGAACAGTTAGAAGAGACATTTACTAGCATGTAGGGGACTCACCTACATACTTCTAAAGTGATCTCACTAAGCGATCCTTTGTCTCAGCCCTTCCTGTAAGACGGATCCTCCATATATTACAGCACCCAAGAATGACATACTCCCCACTTCTTCAGCATTGTTCTGGTTTGTGTCAGATAGTGGTCAAGATCTTGCCATCAGTATCTTCTGTAGCACTCAGGGTGAAAAAGAAAGTAAGATATTCCCTCCCGCCCCCTAAGATATTCTGCCTGCTGATCTGGAACCCTGGGACTTTCCCATCCTCCTTTGCATTGCCCAATGCCACACAATGGTGGACATTTTTGCAGCTCCCTCCTTGCTATTTGATCTTCTGTTGCCATGACTTTAGCTATTCTCTTCATTTCCATTAATTAATTATTCTGTTTAGATTGCATTCTCAGAGCCTTGACAGGGGTGGGAGGAGGGTAGCAACTTTATTAATGAAGTTATTATATTACTTCTACATGATAATGCAAGAAAGTGAACAAAGGACATTTGAGTAGCTGAATAAGAAACCACACATCTCCCTGCCTCCCTGTAATAATTCTCAGGTGCGTCACTGCTTATTTTCTTAGGAGTGACCTCTCTATGGCTCTTTAAGACAATAATGTACAGAACTCTA
The DNA here is from genome assembly GCF_000412655.1 of Myotis brandtii. NCBI lineage: Eukaryota > Metazoa > Chordata > Mammalia > Chiroptera > Vespertilionidae > Myotis > Myotis brandtii. The sequence goes on from NW_005354673.1 coordinate 3,528,866, forward strand.
ATGATTCTGCAAATTGGTGTTGCAGGGGCAGAATAATGGTTTAGTTTTATTAGTGGTACAAGGATTAACCATGACATTTATATAGTACTTTTATGAAAGTGTTTTTACACCTATTATCATACGGAATTCTCACAACAGACCTGAGAGGCTGGAGGGGGTATTATCACCTCCATTTCACAGATGGGGGAACCAGAGCAGAGAGAGTTACCCAAGGCCTCCCCTAGGCCACAGGCTGCTGCAGTCCCACTCCAGGGCCCATGTGCCCTGAGATCAGGCCCTTCGTTTCCATCACTAACAGCAGCTTACATGGCAAAGAGAGCTGGGAAAAGCACCACCCAGTGGAATCTCCACTTTGATTTTCATTCTGTATCTGGAAATACAGTATGGCAATAACTCTAGGGTGGAGATATAAGTCAGTGAAAGGAAACAAAGAGCAGGTCACTCTAACCGAGGTTCCTCAACCTTGGCACCACTGACATTTGGAACCAGACAATTCTTTGTTGTGGCATGTGTAGCATTACCCTCAGAACACTGGTCTCTACTGACTAGGTGTCAGTAGCACTTCCTACTCACCTCCCAGTGTGACAAACAAAAATAACCCCAGATATTGCCAATTGTCCCCTTGGGGCTCAAAACTGCTCTTGGATTAACCCATATGATATGTAGCCTGTGTCTCAATATCTCTCTCTTCTTCCCTTCCCACTCCTACCCTCGCCCCCGGTGGTGTTTCCTCAGCTATTCATCCTCAGCCAAGATTGCCAAATGTAACCCCCTCTTGAGGTTGAAGCTTGTTTCTATCTCTTCCCAGATGAGCCATCTTGAGAGGGTTATCTTATCTCTTAGACTGAGCCTCAGTTGACTCATGTGTCAAATGTTAATTATACTACCTACCTTTCCTGATTTTTCAAGGATTAAATGAGATAATAGAGAGAGGGGCAGAGTATGGGGTCTAGGACAAAGTAAGCATCCAAAAATATATAGGCAGAATTATTTTGGAGGAGAAAAAAAGGCTTTGGACTAATAGCAGATAACTGAGGATGATCCCTCTTTGGGGAGAGTCTATTCCAGCTGCCCTCTCAGTCTACTTGCCCATGCACTGCCTCTCAGCATCCCAGCAGAACTGTGTGCCCTGAGGAGGAGAGACCTCACTATGAAGACATGGACTGTAACAGCCCACTAACAAGCTCTGCTCTCCCTGGGTGACAGATGAGAAGTTGCCATTAACTGCTATAACCTTTATCCTTGAATATTCAACTCTATGACCTGCCCCAAAGATTAACATTCGAATTACTTCCTGTGGCCTCCCAGACCCTACAAGACCTGGCATTGCCCCTTTACTATCCTCATCACATACCACTTTCCCACTTGATTGCTCTTCTGCTTTCTGTTCCTGGAACTGCCAAGCTGGTCCTGCCTCAGGGCTATGCCCCTCCAGTTCCCTCTGCTTGAAATAATTCCCACCCACCACCCCCAGGATTTCCCAGGGCTATCTCCTTTGCTTCACTGAGCTATTGGCTTATGTATCACCTCAAATCAAAGTAGCCTCAATCTCTAGTCACCTACCTCATTACCTTCTCTCATTTTGTCATTAGCTCTTGTGTTATCCCTTTAAAATGTTAACTTTATGAAAGCAAGGACTTTTTTGTTTACTATTGTAGCCTAAACACTTAGCCGTGTATCAGGCCTGTAGTAAATAGTCTGAAATATTTGTTGAACAAATGATTAAATGACCTCCTCAAGGCTGAGTTCCATACTGAACTCCCATGACCCCTGACACTAGTAGATAGTAATCACTCAGTTACTAATTATTTAGTTCACCCACTGTGTTTCTTGATCTCCATCTATGATCTCTGGAAACTGTTAAGCCTCAGAAGACTTCCTGAGAGGAGCTCTGTCCTTGAAGAAGTGTCTTATTAAAGAGAAGAAAGTATAGCCTGCAGCGTCCTCTCGAATTCCTCAATACTTCACAGCTAAAATGACCACTGACACTAAGTAGTAAGAAGTGGGCTGGAATGAAGAGATTGGGTGTGGACTTCTTGTCCAGTTAGGAAATTAGAACTGTACTTGGGTAGTACCCACGGAGGTCCACATCATTAGAAAAATTAAACCATTGATCACCCTGGAAACCATCCCAGTCCTCAATAGCAGTATTGACTGCCACCCATCATTTCCTGGCCAGGTACTCTGAGGTCCAGACCCTCATTTTCAAGCTCCTTTGCCCTTTCCTCTAAGAGATCCCCATTTGAGAGCAGTGAGTTTAGGGGTAGGGAACAGCAATGACAACACAGATCCTGCCACCTAGTCTCCACCACACAGACCCTCCTGCCCTCCTGAGCCAGCCAGCCGCAAGGTCTGCAGAACCCCTAGGAGACCTTGTCCTTCAGATGGCTGGCAGGCAACTCAGCTTGCTGAGGAGTCTGCCCTCCGATGCTGGTACTGCTGCTTCCACATTTAGACTGCATTGCATTACCTCACTGCCAGCCAATCGGCGCCTCCCCAGGCTCAGCATACAGTCTCCCCTTTGCCATAGACATTGCCTCATGTCCCTCTCTGCTCCTGGAGCATGCCGCACGTTGCATGCCCAGGGCCCGCTTAGGGTGGGGTGGCAGGGGGGAGGTGGTGGAAGGAGAGGGCTGGCCATCAGAGCCACAGGCACAGCAGCCTCTTCCCTCCAGGACCCTCTCTATCATGTGCATGATGCTGGCATCACAGGAATGCAATATTCCACGTGTCTGGGCCCCTCTGGTTGGGGTAAGGGTGGAGCAAGAAGGTTGAGCAGGGGTGATGAGAGAATACAGTGAGCTTAGAAGAAGCTAAGCTGAAGATTACCCTCAGAACACTGGTCAGATGAGTGGTCTATAAAACTCTTTACACAGCCCTGCCAGCTCTGCAGAGGGAAGGGCAACTGTTTCCCCTCCCCCTGCCTTAAGCCCAGGCTCACTCTGCCCAGGACCATGTTACAGCCACTGGAATCTCCACTGACAGAACAGAAGAGCAGAGACTAATAATTTAGAGAATTAGAGGGTCCCTTATGACCAAGACATACCCAAATTGCTAAAGTGGGGGTCAACATCCTCCGCCCCCCTGCCCCCTCTGCCATGTGGAACTTGGGGCAGGCATTAGCAAGGTATCATAAGAATTGGATAATTGTGTGGTCCTATGTCTACTCAGCCCATGCTTGGGAGGGCTGGCTCACAGTGGGAGCAGACACCCAGACAGCCTGGGGTCTGCAGCCTTCTAGTAAAGCTGTTCCCCCTGAGCTCCAGGCAGCCCTCGGCTTCTCAGACAGTCTCCATGCTCAGTCTAATGTGAGACTTGCAGAGAAGGGCCTCTGATCCTCATGAGGTCTCACTGCAAAGTGTTTTTTTCTCCAGATAGAACCAGAGATGTTAATCAAAAGGGGTGGAGTGTAGGGGATGAGGCAGGAAACCATTCTACATCTTCCCAGGGCATTCAATTTTTCATACAAATGCAGCTACCCAGCAGTAAAATGGCTCCACAGATGCACTGCATGCGTGCATTGTTAATAGCTTTTTATGCACCGAGGAGGAAAGTATGGTCAGGGAACATGGAGAAGAAATACTAATGAGAAGCAAATTCAGATGATACAGGACAACCTCCATTTAATGTCTATGTGTACAGATAAGGGGCGGGGGGCACCTCCTGCCACTGTCAGCCCTTCCCCTCCATCTCCCAGGGGGCGGTTTCCTCTGCACTATGCAAGCCAAGGGAGAGTCTCCAGCCTCAGTCCACATGGGTTCTCCTAAACACTGACTGCTGTGACACCACCAGCCCCTCCCTGGGTAGAGGGGTTCCATTTCAGATATCGTCTTATCCAGTTGTCACACACCGTGCCCGGAAGGTGAGTATCTCAAATACATTCATCAGAAAAACAGTGAAGCCATAGCAGAACAATGGGCCTGCACACTGACTGTTGTGACACCATCAGCCCCTCCTTGGGTAGAGGGGTTCATTTCAGATATCGACTCATCCAGTTGTCACACACCGTGCCCGGAAGGTGAGTATCTCAAATACATTCATCAGAAAAACAGTGAAGCCATAGCAGAACAATGGGCCTGCTGTGCTCCATGCAGACTGTGTGACCCTAAGCCAACCTGCCATATTTAAAGTGCTAATGACATTTTATGGAGGCAAAGACGTTGTGGCCTAACAGGGTCAGAGGGAAACTGGTTTTGGTGTCACATGTAATGGAGGTAGTATCCCACCTTCCAGCTCTCAGTGGATGCATCTGGGTAGGAAAACATGTTTTTGCTCAGTTTAGTCACCATGGCACTTAAAAAGAGTTCTTTGAAGAGGGACCAGAGCAGGGAATGAGCCTTGAGAGCAAAAGCTGCCCCACATCAGGGAATATATGATAATGTTTTCTTGAATCACCCCCATTCACAGAGTCACTATCTGGGGCCTCTGCAACATCTGGTCAAAGCCTCAAAAGCCAATAGTAGAAGATAAGCAAGGCCCTAAAAAGGGTTAAAAAAAATCATTTGCCATGAGCTCCTTAAAAAGCAACAAGAACCAAAACAAAGAAACAAACAGTACCATTAGTAGAAAAAGCTTCAACCCCACTTTGCAAAGCTGATTTATTTCCAGCCTTTTTTTTATTCCATTTATTACCTAAAGGATAATGCACACATTGTCAAAATGTGGTTAAAAAAAGAAACCTATTACATAACTGTAATCGGCCTGGCAGCTATTGTTGTAGTGAACAAACTGGACATCTCATCTCCAAGGCCTGGATTCCAAGTTCTGAGGCCCAGGCATTCTCGTAGGGTGGTCCTGTGAGCCACCTTCTGAGACAAAAGGGCATTACAATTCTAGAGGTCACCATGTGAATCTGACTATGTGATAAGGGGAGAAGGGAAAGACACTCCTAAACCATTAGAGCAGAGGTTCTCAACCTTCCTAATGCTGTGACCCTTTAATACAGTTCCTCATGTTGTGGTGACCCCCAACCATAAAATTATTTTTGTTGCTACTTCATAACTGTAATGTTGCTACTGTTATGAATCATAATGTAAATATCTGATATGCAGGATGTATTTTCATTGTTACAAATTGAACATAATTAAAGCATAGTGATTAATCACAAAAACAAGATGTAATTATATATGTGTTTACCGATAAACTTAGGCGACCCCTGTGAAAGGGTCGTTCGACCCCCAAAGGGGTCGCAACCCACAGGTTGAGAACCACTGCATTAGAGGAATGAAGATGGGACAGGAGATCACTGAATTGTCTTTTCTTCTCTTTTTTTCCAGATAACACAACAATAAAAGCTATCTCCACTCTTAAAAATCACTGGGAAGAGCCTAGTCAAACAACCCACGCATAGTGCATGAACAAGGCTAATCCCCATGTTGTGAGAGCACTGGGCAAAACCTCCAGGATCAACAGGCTGCTCTAAGGAAGAACAAGGGAGAAGCCTAAATTCTCTCTGTGACTGTACAGAAACAATGCCCTACAGAACTGGAGAGAGTGTCCAATCCATATCCCTCTTTTGCTACTGTTGAGGAAACGTTGGGTCTCAGAGAGTCAGCGACTTGTCCAGGGCCACACACAGAGCTGGAACTCAGGTCAACTGCTTCTTCCCCCAATGCCCACTCTATCCTTGCTACCCCATACATGGTCCACAGATAGCACCACCAGTAGCACCAGGAAGTTGGTTATAAACCTAGTCTTGGACCCACCCAGACCTACTGAATCAGAATGTATAGTGCCACAAGATCCCTAGGTGACTGGGAAGCACAGTAGAGTTTGAGAAGCATCGCCCTACCTGGCACTCCCTGTGCACAGACAGGGGCAACTTCTCTGCAGGGAATTTCTGTTTCCCATGGCAACTGACCACTCCACTCCCACTGGTCCTCCTACTCTGAATAGGTCTTAGGAATGCTTTTATAGGATCACAGCTCTCTACCTCTGAAAATAAGCAGCTCTCCTGAGTACCAGCTAATTTAAGCCCCATGCCTGTACACTTCACTCTCCTCTTACCTTTTTTTCTTGTATAACTAGCATTTACTTCTCTGATGATAGGCACCATCCACCACTTTATTTCATCTCCTGTTTTTAATCCATTGCAATTCACTACCCTTAGAAGAAACAGGCCCATGCTCCATCGCCAAGCCCATGCAAGCTTTTCTTTCTGTTCTTAAATGTGTAGGAACTTCACTCCCAATGAAGAAAACACTAAACATCCCTTTAGGGGTGGCCTAGCTTTTGGTCCCAAGCCTCCACCACTTGACAGAACGGGAATGTTTCTATATCCAAAATTCTTTAAATAGGTACTCCTGGGAATATTCAGTCATTACATAAAAGATTGGTCAGCTCTGAATTCCTTCAACTCATTTGCTATGATCATGGAGCAAGAAAGGATTCAGTCCAATTCCTGGATGTCACCGGTGAGAAGAGTGGTTCCTTTATGGACAGGGATCAGCAGTGAGATCTTTACTTCTTCCATAGGCCCCACACCTGGGAGCATACCATGATGTAACTATCCAACCTACATGAGTCCTTTAAAAGAAATGGCCTGTTTCCACATGACAAAAAACACCATGCAACAGCAAAGAGGCCCCCTAATCCTGGCAGGGGAACCTTCACAGCCTCAGTCCTAAGACACTTACTGACTCCTCATCCTTTGACCTCTAACCTTGATTGTGTCCCTGGCTTTGACCTCCCTCCCTTTCTCCCTTGGATGAGAAGTACAACAGCAACTGCCAGACTTGAAGGCCACTCAGTTCTTCACTCTGGCTCTGCCATCTTTGGATGCCCTGCAGCAACCTCCTGCAGAGTCCAGCCCAGCCCTTGAGACACAGGTGAGGACATGCTACCTCCATAGGTGCATCCTGGCCCTAGAGCACAGCCTGTATTTATAAGATCTTGCATTTCTATAGGATGCTGACAGTTAGTGGAAGAAATAAGACACATCACTAATACATTTACTTATCAAGGCAACAGATGATAATAGCCAAGGAGCTTTTCAGGCAGTAAGTGTTAGCAGAGGCCAGGGGTGAGAGGGGTCATGAAGACTGGAATCTTTGCTGATTTAATACAGAAGGTCAGATTTAAACTGGGTTTTAGAGAGAGTGTAGGGTTAGGATTGGCAGAAAGGTAGTGAGATAAGCTGGTTAGCTCTTCCAGAAGCTTCCTGCAGGAGGGCAGAAGTGCATGGGAGTCATTGTACATGTCCTTCAGGGGTAGTTGCTGTCAGCATCAAATACAAATAGACTTCACTGAATGGAGAAGCCTACTTAAGAGAATGGATGTCTCTCTGGATCAGTGGTGATGTGCTTCTTGCTGCTCCTTTGGGCCTCCTTGATCTGTTCACCATCAAGGTCCAGAATGACCTTACCTGGTGGAATGTGTGCCCCTGCCTAACAAAGAGTCCAGGCTGACAGGCCTACGTAGAGACCCCAGTCCTCCAGACACCAAGCGGGCATGTTGTCTAAAAACCTGGCATACCGCACATCTTAGAACACACCAGATTCCCAAGCAGTGAGAACAGCCAAACACCACATTGCACACTCTACCGTGACTTCCACAGCCACGGTAAGGGCTGCTTATGGCACTGTTGTGGAGTGTTAGTCTTTCCCTCCAACACTGTATATGGTAAATATCAGCTTTCTACTGTGGCTTTAGTTCATGTCTGTGTTGACAAAAAAATATAGCATATTCCAATCCCTCCAAGCAAAGGCAGCTGGCTATGGAGGAAGAGGATACTAAAGAAGTAACCTCTGGAAACCAAGAAGCTTAGGATGCACCTTAGCAGTGATGCCTCCCAGGTGCATAGGTGTCTAATGCACTATTTGTTCAGGTTCTTATTACACTGCTTCAAAGAAGGAGGCACAGGCACTGTCATCTCCATGTATAGTGTTGCAGCTCAAGGCTCAGAGAAGCCAAGTGATTTGCCTAATTCCACACAGTCACTTAGTGGCAGCACCAAGCCTAGAATCCACCATTTTTCACATCTCAGCCTGTGTACTCAATCCCAGGCTGTGTTAGGAACCTGGTCGGGGAGGGAAAGGAGAACAACAGGAAAAAGGGGAGTGAAAAAGGGGGGACTTCACATTTAGTAATTACCTTTTATTCCAAAGAGCAGTAATTTACATGTGAATGGATGATGTTATGAATTGTATCTTTTAGTAAAATATATACTATGTAAATAACAAAGACTAAGAACAAGGATGGGAAAGTATAACATGATGGGGGAACATTGGGGAAAACTATTGAGTGATAGTATAGTCCAACAATTTGTCCATTATTGAAAACAACTATTAAGAACATAATCAGAAGTAAACAGTAAGGAATTCAAGAATTTAAATCTTATGCTGCAAAATTCAGGTTCAGAAGATTATACTTTAAAAATGCCCTCCACTGCTCATTTAGTTATTCTTTTTTTCTTATTTTATCTGGCTTTGTAAACTTTAAATATCTTGGTTATTTCAGTCCCTATACAAAATCAATTTTAAAATTAAAAAATTAGAAAGTGATGGGGCTTATACCAGATATAGTAATAACAGCTGACATCCAGACAATGAAGAAAAAAAGCAATAAGCAAGTGAAAAGATAATAAAAAGCTTATAAAGAATACAAACACAGAAGTATAATGCCCAAAGCCCTACACCCAAAGTAGCAATAACTATACCCATGATTATGCCCTGAGCCTTTAAGAAAGACTAAAGTATGCTTGATATCCCATAAAATTTTGAAGAAAATGGGAAAGCATTCATTTTGGAAAGATGACTGGCAGATTAGCTAAGATTAAAAATAGTTTGAGATGTGTAAAGGGATAAACTGAAAAATTCTCTCCACAGAATTTTTTTCTCATTGTCCAAAAATGGGAATATTTTAGAAGAACCTTTAGAGGAGTGGTTGTCAAATTTTAGTATGATAAAAAACACCTGGAGGACCAATTAAGCTCAGAGGACTGATCATCTCATGTAATCTTCTTTTTAATTACAGTATGCATCCAACCTTACTTTGTTAGTTTCAGGTGTACAGCATAGAGGTTAGACAATAATATACTCTACAAAGAAACACCCCACCCCCGATGATATGTCAAGTACCCACTTGGCACCGTACATAGTTAGAATACTAGAGGCCTGATGCATAAATCTTTGTGCAAGAATGGGCCATCTTTCCCCTGGCTGCCGGCATCGCCTTAGCTCTGGCCAAAGCCGCCTTTCCGCCTTCCCACGCTGCCCAGAGGCCCGGAGCTGCTGGGAGGTTGGAATGCCTGCATCGTTGCCATGGTGATGAGCACCCCACCCCCTGCTGCTCCATGCCTGTGTATGCAAATTAACCCACCATCTTTGTTGGGTTAATTTGCATAACCACTCCTGATTGGCTAGTGGGCGTCACAAAGCCATGGTCAATTTGCATCTTTCTCTTTTATTAGTGTAGATTGTTGACTATATTTCATTATTGCAGAGAGTTTAACCAACTTTCCCCAAGCCCACACATCAAAGCTGCTGATTCCATGGACTGTGGTGGCACCGAGATTTGCATTTCTAACCAGTTTCCAGGGGATGCTGATGCTGTTCACTTACAAATCACACTTTGAGAATCACTCCTTTAGAGACTAACCAAGGAAATAATAAATGTAAGAACAAGTGAGTAGAAAAGGCCAAATTCTCTTTCATGACCTTCCCTGTGACTCTTTACCCATCAGGGGTCAGGGGTGAAGCTGGTGTGCTGAATGCCAATCCAATAGATGAATGCAAAGCATCTCTTTCCCTCTCCAAGCCTTGGAGCCAGGATCCTTAGAGGCACCCCAATGGGCCTTACAAACTCTTCAAGCTTCTCATCTAAGGCTCTTCCTGGGATTAAAAAAAAAACCCATGGCCAAGGTGGAGAGATATCAAGAGCCTTCCCCAGCACTAGGGCATGTGGTATAATTTCCCAGGCAAGCACTGTTAGCCAATATTGTCACAGGTGCAGCCCCGTAGGAGCCTAGCAAATCCTGAGACATGAAATGTGTTGACACTGGTAATCTCATAAAGATGGATTTGCCATTTGCTCAAAAGCTTTCAGTAAAGACTGTTTTTCAAAGGTAAAAGCAGATGCTGGAGGATCAGAGTGCTCCTTCCAGGTCCTCTTGGGGACAAGATGTGCAGGGTGAGGGCAGGAGTCCCTGGGTCACCTGTCTCCTGCTTCCTCATGACCCTGAGCACTGGTCATGGGGCTTACTCAAGAGGGGTAGGGGAAGTCCTCAAACATCCCGAATCTTGTCCCAGTGCAGAGCCTAGGCCACGGACAGCTGGCTAAGCAAGTAGAAGTGGGTGCTGTAGGAATATTTACTGAGCACTGGGGTGTGTAGACACAGTTGTAGGTGTTTTACTTGCATCATCTTATTTGCAACAGTCCTGCGCTGTCCTCATAGGTGAAGTGGCTTGCCCAGAATCACATCCTAATGCTGTTGATGGAAACTCTTATAGCACCTCCCACAGTGTGGACCTCACAGCACCCCTCCCTCCTTTCTGTCTCCCTTGCTGGACCCTCTCTTATCTTCAGCCTCTCATACAGGATGACAAACCTTGTCTGTAAAAAGCCAGATGGTACATTTTGTTGGTTTGACAGGCTGTAAGTCTTTGCCATAACTACTCAAATCTGCAGTTGTAGCCCAAAAGCAGCATAGACACTAGACAAAGGAATGCAAATGGTTCTATGCCATTTAAACTTTATTTATGAAAAGAGAAAAAAAAATTCAGCTGTCATCAGCCAACTCCTGAGTAGACAATAGGTCTAGATCAGCCCTTCAACTGCTTCACTATCTACATTCAAGTCTGTCTATCCCATTCAGTCTAAGGCCTCTTATTAACAGGTGTCTGTATGAACTCTCAAATTCTTAACTCCAACCCAGTCTTCCCCCTAAAATAATACTTACACACACAACCACCCATTTCATGTACCCAGTGGATACCTCACAGACACTGAAACTCAGTAAGTTCAAAGCTGAATCCCTCATTTCAACCCTCCCCAAAATCTGCTTCTCTCTCAGATTTTTCCAGTAAATGACAATTCATCATTCCGATGCTCAGGCCAAAAACCTTAGTGTCAACCTTGCCCCCTCTCTCAACATATCCTTACCTTCAAAATATACCCAAAATCATACATCATCTCCCACTTCTTCCACCACCAATATCATGGTCCAAACCACTAGGATAACTCACCTGAATATGACAATAGTTTCCTAACCAGTCTCCTACCTTCCTCCAGGATTGGTCTGAGGATGGACTGAGCTTGGGTGTGAGCACTGTATGAACTCTTTGCACCATTAAAGTTGATCCCTACTCTTTGTCTTCAGTTCCTCCTGCCCTAGGGTAACCAGGTTTCCAGCAGGCTAGCACATGGGGTGCAGGATCTAGCCAAGTGTAGATTCTCACAGAGTACACATGTGCACAATGAAATCATCGCAATATCACAGAACAGAGGAAGAAATGTCCAAAAAAAGTGTCCTGTCTCCAGAGAAGGAAATATATGTCCAAGCAGGGAAAAAACTAAAAGATATCTGAGAGTAAATGAAATATTATTTTTATGAATCTGGAGAGAAGAAATTAAGCAAGACCAGCTAGACCAAGTTAGCATTAGATCAATAGTTTATGCCATATAGTAAGTTTGCAATCTTGGTCAAATACTTCTCTATGCCTTCCTTTCTTTCATTATAAAAATAGGTGAAATACTTAATCTATAGGATCAAAAGAAAAAGTTATATACGATACCTACTTTAATAGAGCACCTCACATAGATGTTTTATAAATATCAGCTGCTATTGTTGTGTTTGTAGAGGAGTATGTGATAGGTGGTGTCATTGTAAGTGATGGAGGATAAGCAGAGTTTTATCCCTTTTCAAAAAATAAGGATGTAAACACTCCAATATACAGATCAGGTAACTCTAACACAAGAGGAATGAGACAGCCCTTTGGGACCCTCAGCCCTGGCTTGGCCCCAAGGCAGGGCATCTGTGTTCTTCACAGATCAAACCTGCCAATGTGAGTCATGTACACAGAGGGTGGGATTCATGGAAGGACTGGGGCAAGAAGGACTGGGGCAGGAGGAGAGTCACTTCCACAAACATTTCCCATAGTCACACCTCCAATGGGTCTGTGCTGGGTGCAAAGGGAAGCCCAATGGTGAATACATCCTGACCTGCTCCAAAGTGAGAACTGGTGCCCATGTGAGCAGAACACTGAACTGGATACCAGTGGTGAGAGAGAGAGGAAGGGGACACATGGGGTAGTTCTTCCACAGAAAGGAGCTCAGGATTGAGTTTGAGATAGAGGAGCCAACTGAAGGACGTTTCACAGAGGAGGAGTGAAACCACAACTACAAATGAGCATAGGGCCAACTGAGGATGACTGCTGAGCAACAGTGGGAGAGGGGTAAGCTGAGGCTAGTAATGACAACTGGTGCTTGAAGAGATTGGCAGCCCCTAAATTCAGGCTGCTAATAGCAGTCGGGGTAGGCAGCCTGGCATGGGTACATTTTAGCAGTTGCCAAGGTGTCCCCACCTCTCCTCAACACTCATCATGGTCTCCAGTGGTACCAACATCTGCCTTGCTCCTTCTATGAGACAAGAACAACCCAAAAATTAGAGGAAAATATTAAATACTCTCATATAAGACTCAGCTTCCAGTTCAACATAGGTATGGCAGCAAATAAATTTAACAGCAACAATTAGCATTCCAAGACCGTGTACCATACACCAGGCATGCTTTTCAATGTCTTCTTAGTATTAATTAATATTTATCATTTAATACTCCCAACTAGTCTATGAGATAGATACTATTATTCTATTTTCACTATAAGTTTTCAGAAGAGGAAACAGGCATAGAGTATTGAAGTTAAAGCTGAGATGACTTTAAAGAACATTGTGACTAATGTGCACTGCTATCAATAACATTCCCCTCCCATACCCATGCCAGTTATTTTCCAGCCAGAGCTGCAGGTTAAGGTGCAAACTGTTGCTCTTATATTTAATAACTGAACAATTTAGTTGAGCTTTCATGCTCCTATCTTTGCCTCAGGAACACTTTCTTCTAGAGAATTCAGATAATGGAGCACAACACTGTGGGGCCACCATGTTGACCTTGAGCAGGGTGAGGAGGTGCCTCACTACTGCCTTTCTCCTCATAATGCCATGTGCTTCCATCTCATCTCCTGCCCTTTGGCTCTATCTCTTCCTCTTTTACTCCACTTCCCACCACCAGCAGCCATTCCAGTGTATTAATCACACATTGAAGTGGCCACGTGGACCTCACTGTGGTCTTCAACAGTCACTGGCAGATGTCTGAGTTTGGACACAGATTGAAAAGGGGGCTAATGAGCTAGTGAGTGTCATAGCTAGAGAAGTGAAATAGAGAAGGCTGACTTCACCCTCAAAAAGATATTAACTGAATCAGTTTTATCATACTCTGATGTAAGTCACGCTAGTAGAGGGAGTTCAGGTGCACACATGCACACCAAGAGAGCATGTATCTGAGTACATGTGAGCTACCAGTGACAATTGTATTGTGTTTGAATCCTGATATAAACAAGCATGAGCCGCCAGAGTCCATCTAGGCACAGAATACCTAGACCCTCACTGATGTCTGTCTAAATTCTACAACAGACTGGCAGTTCCCCAGCACATGCAAAAGTTCAGCTTCTGGGGCAGTCTTTCCCTGAAAGCCACTGGCATGAAGGAGAACAAGCACCATGGAAGACTGGGAAAGAGAATCTATAGGTGCTTATTTTTAGGGACTTGTATTCCTCCTTCTTTCTTGGGAAGCAGATCCCAGTCTCTTTGTTTTCATTGGTTAGTGTCCATTTCTGAGTTTCTGTATCCTCTAAAAAAACTTACAGAAAGCTCTAAGTGGGTATAAGGTACTAATTTAGCAACAGCAACATGTTTCCAAGTTTCCAAATGCCTCAATTTAACATCTGACTTTGGCTGAGAACAAGACACCCAAGACACCAACGTTACATTGGTGTCCTCCATGTCAAGGGCTCTTCAAAGAATGCTTTTCTCTTTCTCATCACCCCAGTAATATTTGAGCCAATACCTATTCTCTAAAAATTTTTTAAAAAAATAAATGTTTCTTCTTTTTGAATAGACTAGAATCTGAGCTTAGATGAAAGGGAAATAAGACAAAGGCAAACTGGAAATAAATCAAAGACTCATTTCCAAGCAGACCAACCCATCATTTCCATGGACAGAGACCTGTGCCCTCGTCTCCCAATCAATCCCCACTTTTTCAGAATCACTCCAGCTCAGGTGAGCTCCAGGGAGGAACACTCGATCATAGTGACGCATCCTCCACTGTCTCCCAGCAAAAAATTTAATCAATCTAACCAATTTAGATGTTCTATGAAGTTTATCTGATTCTATTCTAAATCTGCAGAGCTTACCATTGTATATACTAAATAATTAATGTAATTACACAGAATCCACATGACATCTGTAATAAATTATGTGCCCAAAGCTCAGGATGCATCCTCTTGGGAGCCTTGATGTGATTTAACAGATAAAAAATCCACTAGTTACCTGAATCATTTGTCAAATTTTGAAGCCATGATAATTTATGCCCCCAAACTTTGTATGTACATGCATACTACATTCACAATGCTGGTGGAGGTGACTCAATCTTTTTTTTAAAGATTTTTAATTTCCCTGTTAACCTACAAAAAGCAAAGCACTCCTGCAAAAACAAACCTCCAATGCTGTTTGGAAGCAAACAATTGAACACAAGGCCACTGGGCCCCACAGGTTGTGTGTGGTGTTGTCTCACAGGAGCAATCAACCAGCATCAGCAGAACTGGGCTGCAGTCACAGTTTTATTACTCATCTGTGGGATAGGAGGCAAGTCATTTAACTCCTCTGACTCTTCGTTTTTGTACACAACATTAACATGTGTGTGTTTTTAATTCACCCATAATTCCTCTACTTACAGATATATTTTAAAAAATAAACAGAGGCTAATTTCTTCCAGCCTTTCTCCAGGCAAATTTTTATCTACATCCATGTCTTTATCTACACACATACCCATATTAATAGCTACATCCTTGGAATAATATTGTATAAAAAGCAAGATTGAATTCTTGGCTCTTTTCTGGCTCTAAAACATTCTGAGACTCTGGGAATAATGAGAACTAACAATTGCCCTACTGTTAGTGGAGGTGGCAGAGTTAATATGTAGCAAACATGAGCTGATTCAACAGTAGGGAAAGGGTGCATATGGATCACTGAATATTCCAGGCAGGTGAGAGTTGGTCCACACAGGGGCAAGGTGAGTGGGCAGAAGGAACCAGATGAAGAGGATAAGCAGACCAGAAATGAGGGCAGCTTTGGGGTCACTCTGCAGGGAAAGAATCACACAAGGAGAAAACATGCAGCCCAGAGGGACAGGTAGAGCCACCAATCAAAACAGCTAGGGCGGAAAGTCATAAATCACCCCAAGAACCAGCAAGAGTAAAGTGAACTGGAAAACTGAGAAGTCTCTTATACCATCAGTGGGGTTGATTCAGGCTTTCTCCAGAGAAATTTGAAAACAGCTATCACAAGCCCTAAAAATAAGGATGAATGCCTTTTGACCCAGAAGGGAAGAATGCAAATTGGGTCCTAATTTTCTACCCTTCCTGAATCCATGACTTTTCCACTACCCTCCAATTGTGAGTAGTGCAGAATGCCCTTACCCTTGACACTGGGCTTAGTCATATGGTTAGTAAATGTGATACAAGCAGGGACTTGAAAAGCATGAGTAGGAATGAGTTTGCCATGTCTTTGCCAATGACATGAGAACATGCGTGACATTCCCCCAGGTACCCCAGACCCAGCCAGCCTAGATCAGATAACAGCCAGCCAACCAGGCATGAGAGCAGGTCCATCTAAGACCAGCTGAGCCAGCTGGAGGACCCCCAGTTGGCCCCTTCATGTAAACAATAATGCTTATTTTTTATGCCACAGAGGTTTTGTTTGTTTTGCGGTATTATTGGGGCAATAGATCACTAATACTCCCATCAGTTCCACATCTAAAAATCTGTCCATAATGAATCATCATAGATATGCACAAAGATTGGACTACATGTATGCTTATCCCAACATTGCTTATCATTTCAAAATAAACTTACATGACAGTAAGAGGGGATTAGTTAATTATTTCATGTTCCATCTGTATAAGGAAGTGCCATCCATCCATTGTATGTTGCAGACAAGCATTTACAAAGATTAAAATTAATATGTATTAAATTGCTCATTAAGTGACATACAGAATGATCTCATATTGGTAAATGTATATAACTAGGACAAAAAGAAACTAAGCAAGGAATAGATTATTGAACCTCAGAGGGAAGGTGAGGGAGGCTGAATGGGTAGGAAGAAATCAAAGAACTTGTATGCATACTAGTATATGCATAACCCATAGACACAGACAATAGCAGAGTGAAGGCCTAGGGTGGGGGTGAGGGTAGGCCAGAAGAGGTCAATGGGGGGGAAAAGTAGAACATATGTAAGACTTTCAACAATAAATATTATAAATCCTATAAATTATAATAAAGATGGAATATGCTAATTGACCCTCATGCTGTCACAAAGATGGCGGCGCCCACAGCCAATAAGGAGGGAATATGCTAATTGACTGCCCAGCCCTCAAAGATGGCAGCACCCATAGCCTCAAGATGGTGGCGCCCAGTCCCCTCAGCCCTGCTGGGGTGACCGGCGGGCCCGGTGGCTCTACGCGCCAGCCTCCAGAGACTCCAGTCCCCTCAGGCCCCCAGCCACCCAGAGCCAGCCCAAAGTGCAGGCAAACCTTGGATGGCAGCTTCCCAGCCACCCAGGGCTGGCCTGAGGAGCAGGTAAGCCTCAGATGGTGGCTGCCCAGCCACCCAGGGCCGCCCGAGGCTCAGGTAACCATGGCCGGCCGACGCTTTCACTGCCAGCAGTGGGAGCAGCAGAGGTGTGATGGGGCATTGCCTTCCCCTGATTGCTGGGTCATCTCCCGCCCCTGAGGGCTCCTGGACTGTGAGAGAGGGCAAGCCGGCCTGAGGGACCCCACCTCCAGGGCATGAATTTTCATGCACCGGGCCTCTAGTAAATAAATAAAGAAAGAAAGACTAAAGCATAAACACCAACATATTAGCAGTTGTTTTCTCTGGCTGGTGTACTTATTGGAGATATTTTATATTCTTGACTTTGTTTATGTATTATGTCTATAGAAATATTTTTTACAGGACTGTTGAAAATGAATAAGAAAGCCCTCAGAAGGCAAAGTCCCTGGTGTTGTTCATCAAAACACAGGGGAAGAATCGGGATGATAAATCCAGACTAAGACCAATCGGAAGCCCATGCCACAGATACATGGGGCAAAAGAGACAGATGCTGGCAGAAATGGTCTGATCCAGGCGAGAGCTGATCTTTCACCTGACTCTCCTTTTCCTCCTGTTTAATTTGGGAATGGGGAGAAAAAGGACAGCTGCATTATTAATGCATTAATTATGATAATATTCTGTGCACGACTAATACATGTCAAACCATCCTTATGCTAAATTGAAAACTGACATTTTTGCTTCATGAATATTGCTCCATCGGTGACATTTATTGTACGTTCCCAATCTTGCAACAGTGAATGTCAGGTCAACTATCAAGCGCTTGCTTTCCTTCCACTTTACTTCCGTTTTTAAAGCAGGAGGCTGTCACTGTTAATTGGGATGCAAAGTCAGATTTCACTTGGAGAATTTGAGGCCCTGTGCTTCTTGTACATATTGCTTTGGCCCCTAGAAAACTATTCTTCATCAGTACTGCCTGTTTACACTTGTTTTCATCTTCATCCTACTTAAACCTGAAATTACCACCATGTCCCAAGTCTTCCCTGTTTCTGTTTTTTTTTGTTTGTTTGTATGTTTCCTTTTTCTTCAGAGCACTGTTATCACCTAGAATATGGTGTATTTATTTTATTATGTTGCTTGTCTATC
This sequence comes from Myotis brandtii, assembly GCF_000412655.1. Classification (NCBI taxonomy): domain Eukaryota; kingdom Metazoa; phylum Chordata; class Mammalia; order Chiroptera; family Vespertilionidae; genus Myotis; species Myotis brandtii. Next base: position 3,546,824 of record NW_005354673.1, read on the forward strand.
ATTCTCCATTAGAATATCAGTTCTCTAAGGGCAGGAATTTTTGTTTTATCCTCTGCAATATTCCCAGAACCTAGAATAATCCGAGCACATAGTAGGCATTCAATAAATATCTGTCGAGTGAATGAATAAATGAGTCACTTCGCATAAATAAACTTCTTGGGATCCCCAGAGGTGCCATGTTCTAGCCAAAACTTTTATCCCCTTTAAACCATGTGATTTCCTGAATCCCCAATTATTAGTGACCTACAAAATGGACTTTTAAACAGAGCTGCATCATTCTAGTACTCATTTTTAATCTCCCATTTTATGTTCACTCTTGAAAACCCTCAACTGAATGCCCCCACCCCTGCTATGTGTATTACTGTCCCAGAATCACTCACTGATCACCAATTCTCAACTGCCCAGCTTCCATCTCCACAGTTCCTAAAGCAACCAATAAGCATTTATTAATAACCTACTCTGTGTTCATCACTGGACCAGGGAGGAACAAAGAAGAAAAAGCATGGCCTCTGAAGGCAAAATGTAAAACATAGTTGGGAGAAAACTCTGGCTGTGAGGTCGTCTGGAAGCTCCGCTGTAATTTCAAATTTGCTATGCCCCAAACTGAACTTATTATATATCTGTCAAACGTTCTTCTCTTTTCCTATGAAGATGACATGTGGTCAATAACATTTATTAATAAGAGCATGAGTCATTATTATTTAGTAAATAACATTGATCAATGATCACATTGATTACAATCATAGCAATCATCCAAAAGATAAATCATGACTTTTTACCAATAAGAAAATCAAACAAGAAGGAAATGAAAAGTGTTTTGTATATTTAAGAAACAATGTGTGTGCACATGTGTATAAAGGTTCAAATCAATAAATTGGCATTCAATAAATAAAATAATGGTGAACTGCATAAGATATTTATGGAAAACAGTTACTAACTACATAAAGTTGAAGGAATTTAGGAGCAATAAGGAAGGCATACGACACAGGTTGGCCCACTGGATGCCTATCCCATGCCAGACAGTCCAGGAGACACATAGATAAGGACATTCCCTTTCTGTCCCTTCCCCACAACAGGGATGGGAAGTCACATGACACCATTTCAACTGTTTCAAGAAATAGCATCTCCCTGCCTCTCCCTCCTCCTTCCCTCATTGCCCTCATCTGCCACACCCACCCCCAGTTCCCCATCCCAGCCCCAGGCCCAGCCCTGATTAGGCGATCCATACCTGCTGGCCAGGAGGAGGGACCAGGAGGTTGGCCAGCAGGCCTGGATCAGGCAATCAGTACCTGCAGCCAGGGGTAGGGACCTGGGAGGTTCACCGCCAGCCCCAGGGAGGCCAAGGGCCAGCTCCCTCCTTGGGGCTGGCAGTGAACCTCCCAGGTCCCTACCCCTGGCTGCAGGTACTGATTGCCTGATCCAAGCCTACTGGCCAACCTCCTGGTCCCTAGTTGACAATGTCATATTGGTCATCATGATTAATTCTAAATTATTATCTTGAAACTCAAAAGTTAGACAATCACTATTCTGACTACCCCCACCACCTACAATAGAACTGGGACCACAGGAAAATGTATCTACTAATGATCTTAAGATATGGGTGTGAACGTGCCTGCAACTAAGTCCTGATATATTACATTATTAAATGGAGAGAGAGAAACTAGGATAACACGCAAACAGCAAACACCCTCTAGGAGATTAGAAGTCTTGATAATTTAAAACAGCCATGCGAACCTCATAGATTGGTCTCATCCAAGAGGTTTGCTTCCAGATCTAGACTCAGAGGACAGCCGTCATGGCCTCTGAAAACTGAACGCACCAGAGATTTCCCTGTGCAGCCAGCCAGGGCCCTCACTTCTTGACACATTAAAGATAAACAGGCCCTCTAGACCCGGCTACCAGTGGCCATGAGATCCAGTAACTGTTCATGTGTGTGGCTCTCTGACACACAGAAGAGCAAGAAAGAGAGATGGGGAGAGGGAGCGTCGCCTGGAACTGAAAAGACAGTATGAGAGAAGTGACAAAAAGAAGGGCTGTCAGGCGACTCAATAGCATGTCGTAGAAACACCAGATGTGAATTGTAATTACTTCTCTCCCCAACTCTATTTGTGTTTTACAAACCAGTGCTGACACTTGAACAAAGAGCCTTGGAGAAGGAGGCAGGAGCTAGGTTTGTAAATGGCTGGTGCTTCAGATCTATCCATAGTCCTTTGCAAAGAGTGAAGGAGACAGTGGTAGCAGCTTCCCACTAAACACACCAAAAGGAGCAAGTGAACGGGTTTGGCAGTGTACATACTCATTGAGACTAAGCAATATTTCATTGTGAATCTTCCAACTCAGTGTTGGAGGTGGTAACTCAACGGGTTATTTGTACATGAGAGGAAAGAAAAGCGAGAGTTTCTAAAAGCAGCCAAGAACCTAGACAGGATATAGCCTGTTCTACTACAGACTACACGTGGGTTCCTTTAGGGCCTCAAGGAAATCGCAAGACCAACATGGGCATGTACTCTGTGTTGTGTGATTGTGTGTGTTTGTGTGAGATCCTGTGGGATTTTTCCCTCTATACCTCCACCCCTTTTCAACACCAAAATCAAAAGAAATATAGCCAGTGGTGTTGTAATGACTATGTCTGGTGCCAGGTGGGTACCGGAAGTGTTGGGGAGGGACACTTTGTAAAGTATGTGATTGACAACCACTATGCTCTACACCTGAAACTAATAAAAAATAACTTAGCATATAAACTGTAAATTAAGTTTAAAAAAGAAAAAACTGCATTGCAGCCTGGCCAGTGTGGCTAAGTGGTGATTGAGCATTGACCTAGGAACCAAGAGGTCACGGTTTGATTCCTGGTCAGGGCACATGCCCAGGTTGCGGGCTCAATTCCCAACAGGGGCTGTGCAGGTGGCAGCCCACCCATGATGTTTCTCTCTCATCAATGTTTCTAGCTCTCTATCCCATCCCCTTCCTCTCTTTCTCTCTAAAATCAATTTAAAAATATTTTATTTTTAAAAAACTGCATTGCAGTATAGAAGGCAATGAAAGCCTATATAATAAAAGCCTAATATGCAAATTGTCCCCTTGGGTGGTTGTTCCACCAGGAGTTCCACCATGATGTGTGCTGACCACCAGGGGGCGGCGCAAAACATGGCGGGTGTCAGTGATGCCACGCTGGCAGTGGGCGGCAGTGGAGGCGCTGCTTGCCCCGATGGGCCCCAATGAGAGCAGGACTGTGGCAGGATGGTGGAGCAGGTGAGCAGGCAGCACCAGGCCAAGGCGGGTGTGAGCAAGTGCCCAGTTGCCTGCCAATCACCCCGCAGACGGCAACCAGTGGGCGGTGGGGGGCAGGGCCGCCACCCAGCTCCCAGGCGCTGAGAGGGCAGGGCAGTGGGGGGAGGGGGAGTGCCAGCCCTGATCAATCGCCCCACAGGTGGAATGGTGGAGCAGGTGAGGGGGTGGTGCCAGGTGAAGGCGGGGTGCCAGGAGGGGCTATGGGACTTTGAGGCTGGGGGCATGAGCTGGGGCCTGATCTCCACAGACCACCCCTAGGGACCCCACCCATGCACAAATTTGGGCACCAGGTCTCTAGTTCTTAAATAACTATCAATGTCTAACACCTAGTAAATGGTCAATATTTATTGGGTTGAAAAGACTTGAAATGGAGGAGACCATAGCCAGGCTATACTACAGACACAATCCTTTTCCATAACCTTTTCTCTTGTTCCCCCACCGATTTGGGGGTATATGCCTTGTCAAAAAAAATGGTTATGTATCCCCAAAAGGCAATTAACACAGCACACAAAACCTAAAATTTATTTTTGTCTCTTAAAAAGATAAAACCAAGGCCTCCTATCACCAGATTTTGGTCAATTTTACCTCCTAAATATTTCTTCTTTCTCCTCTCATCTGCATCCTCACTTCCTTACATTGTTTCCTCATCAGTCTCACTACCTGGAGTCACTCATCCTCCAGTCCTTGCTCCAGACAGTGTGGTCAGTTTTTGGTTTTTTTTAAATACTCTGTGATGTGTTACTTCAGGGTTCTAAATCCACCATTGGCTCAGCCTCATTTACTGGTGAAGTGAAAAAGGATTTGATGAAAAAGCTTGAGAACCATAAGTGGGGAATGAGAAAAAATGCCAGGAGGCTGCCACAACAACCAGGATGACATCCCAGGAGCAGCCTGATGGAGTCCCCTGCTGCTGGTACTGCCACTCCTGGGTCCCAGAAGGGCTACTGTTCCACTCCTGCCATCACCAGAGTCCTGTCCACTAAGCCTCTCTAGCATGGTTCTCTGAGGCTGGGGAAAGTGAAACTGGACTACTGGGCTTCAGCAATAGAATGAGGGTCCTGTCTCCCTTTCAGACTCACACTGGTGAACTCCTCAAATGCAGAAAGGAAGCTCAACTGCTAGGCAGCTTCAACAAAGTCATAAATACAATCAATCATTTCCTCAAAGTATAAGGTACACTTTGTCTGCCTGTCTATCTCTCAGGACATAGTAAGCACAGCAAGGGTCCAGTCCCACTCAGCCCTGTTCCTTGGTCCTCAACACAGAACTTGACCAGACACAGAGGAATGAAGACCCCATTGCCTCTTTTTGCAAGGGTTTTGGAATACAGAATACTGGCCAGATGCTGCTGGAGAAATGTTTGGCCGCCCAGAGTTACATGATGGGCTCACATTTAGGACTAGAAATTAGAACCAGACTTAACCTGACAGAATTCCCTGTATTTCCTATATGAGCTTCAAGCTGAACCCTAAGAAGCCCTACAGCTTAAAAAAATGAAACATAAATGAATAAAATGGCTCCAAGAAAAACCATTCCACTATAAACAGCATCCACAATGTGCCAGGTAGTCTACATACAATAGCTAACTTATTGAAGTTCATAAACACTGTTATGGACTGAATGTTTCTATCCCCCCCCAAAAAAATTCGTATGTTGAAAACTCAACCCCCAATGTGATAGTAGTTGGAGGTGGAGCCTCTGGGAGGCAATTAGGTCATTAGAATAAGGCCTCATGAATGGGACCAGTAACCTTATAAGGAGAAACACCAAAGAAATGATTTTTCTCTGTCATGTGAGGCACCTGATCTGTCAGCACCTTGATCTTGGACTTCAAAACTGTGAGAAATAAACATTTGTTGTATAAGCCACCAAGTCTAGGGTGTTCTGTTATACAATCTGAATGAACTAAGACATACCCTTTGAAATAGGTACTATCCCCATTTTCAGATGAGGAAACCTACATAATGTGGAAATGGGGAAAGGGATGTCATCCTCTAGGCAGTGATACGGAATGTGTGATCCCTGGATATCAGCATCTCCCAAGAAACTGGAGATGTATGTTAAACTGCATAGTCATTGGTCCCACCACACACCTGCTGACTCGGAGTCTCTGATGGAGGGACCCAGCAATCTTTGGCTTCACAAGCTCTGCCGGTGTTTTTCCACTAAAGTTTGAGAACCACTTCTCTATGACAGTGTTTCCAGAAGTATGGTATACTTCCCCTCAAGGATATAACACAATTGCTACATGGTGAACTTTTTAAAAAAATGTACCTGTTAGGTATTCATTTTAATATAAATTTAGTATAAACCCCAGCTCAACATTGAAGCCATGATTTCACAGACATACTGCTTGAGATATCAAATCTAATTACATCAAACAAGAGAATCAACATAAAGAAAACCAATACAGTTGTAGGAAGTTTCAATCAAAATAAGGAAACTGGTATATAAATTACTAATCTCTGGGATGCTCTTCACACCTCCAATCCTAGCTAGGGATGAGAACGTGAGCCCCACATCTAGCTGGGCTTCTTCCAGGATCCTCCACTCTTTCTAAAGTATCCTCCACCGATACCTACCTTTAGCTTTAGAATTTTTGCCCATGGCTTTTAACCCTTATTAAAACTAGAGAGAAGTTGTAGTTCTATCTTCTCTAATAGGAAGAGAACTTGAGAAGCCTGAATGATAAGGCAGAGGGGTGGGGGAAAGACTATAAAAGTAGAAGAGGGCTCAGGTGACAAAGGAAAGCTGCAGGTGACAGTCTGCCATCTTCCCAATTACTGGCCCAATGTCACTCACCACCCATCCCTGAGCACTGTTGGCAAAATCAGCTCCAAGCTGGCATTGCTAAAATGGGAAGGGGTGGTCAGAGCTGACATAATTTTTCTACTATTACTAATAATGCTTGCTTACTAATATTATTCATAACAAAGCCATTTAAACCCCACTCAATAAGAGGTTTATCAAGCCCATTAAGAACAGGAAACATTTCCTGCCTGGCACTGTTTATGCACATCACTAGGAGACACTCGCTGGCTGAGGGAGCCCCATTAGCTCTAACCAGGAGTCTTGGCAGGAGCTCATGGAAGGAAAGTAAATCCCTCAAGTAGAATTACTGTGTGGTCAGTGAGGTCATAGCTCCTGCCTGGCTGGGCTGTATTCTAAGCCAAAGATCCAGAGAAGCACCAGTATCTCTAATTATGCTGGAGTCAGTGGTCCTCCTGTTCCTTTACCTTCTGAAACCAACTGGGCACAGCCACCAGCTCTGGGGAAAACTGAGGATAATAAAGGCCAGTTTATCCCTTACATTCCTATGCACTCAGAACCCCCACCCTATGATGGTTCCTTTTGGGCCAAGAGACCCATCTTTCTATAGCCCCCTTAAGACTTCCCTCTGTCTCCTCCTTTCAAGAAAGGATTGTCTAGTAATCCAGTATGCAAAGTTACCCACAGTGTTTAAGGGTCAGCCATGGTGGGAAACCTCAATATCAAAATGTCTGATCCAGGTAAGGAGGAGCCAGGAGCTACCTCCCGCAGAAACACTCCTCTTGATCAGGGAACTCTAAGGATCCAAAACAATGAATCCCTAATGGTTGGATTCTAAAGACCCGTGCCCAGCTGAGACCAGTAAGGAAATATTTTTGGTGCAAGGGGTTTTCTGAATCTTTCTGTCCCTAGGCCCCACCTCCCCCCGCCAAATCGCACACTAGCCACAGACTGGACTTGGTCTGCTGTAAGGCTGGTTTCCTGGTAGAGCTCAGCACCTCCCTCTCCCAGTGTTGCCTTCATCCCAGCAGAGGGCAGCAACTGTCAGAGGCTGGAGCCATTGGTGTGCAGCCATCTCAGAAGGGCATGATAAAATAGGAGGAAAGAGAAGCATGATGGTGGGGGGGAGGGGGGCAAAGTGGAGGCAGGGAGGAAGCACAGAGAGCCTGTCACTTCATCTCTTTGCTGTGGGCAAGCATTTGGGTAGAGTCTGGTTTATCAGTCAGTTGTCCTCATAACCCAGCGCTTTCTGGCTAGTCAGTCTCACCCTGAACTGCCAGTGTGGAAGGCTCTGGGTTATTAATCTGGCCCAGCACACAAGCACCCGCACACTCAAACCTCTTCGCTTTCCCTTACTCAGCTGCTGATGCCACATGCAAAACTGGGAGAAAAAGGAAAGGAGAAAAAAATGCCCAACCACATTTGAGTCAGAGGTAGTTGTGCTTCCACAGCAGATCTTTTCTGCATCTGCTTCCTTTCATCAACAGAGACATTTACATGAAAACAGGGCCTAGGGGAGCAGACTCCTGGACCTAACTAAGGTCACTGTGTGTCCTGACTGGGCTGCCACCCAAGCCAATAGCAGTATGAAATCAGTGGGTGGCCCCTGTTTTTTTACGTGTACTTTTCAAGGAAACTGGCTTAGTACACAAGTTCTCAGGACAAGTGTGATTAGGAAGGAAGTTGGATACAACTGATCAACCAAGAAACAGAAGAAACTTCCTAGAGGCAGAACTTTCCAGTGAGTGGAGGGAGTAAAATCAAAGTGTTCTGAAATGTTTAAGGGGCAAATCTGCTAACATTTCAAGTGTCAAAGTTTTACTACCTATTTAGGTTCTGATCTTACCTGACCTAATTGTAACTGCTAAACTTTCAGATGTGATTGCTGGGCTATAACTCTTTTTCCAGCTTCCATCTACCTGTGGATCAGCATTCAGGCCATATGGAATCAATGCCCAAATTCCTCAGCTGGTCTATGTAATGCAGGGAGGCCTCTGTCTATACCTAGTACAGAGTCAGGAACAGAGTCTAAGCTCCCCGTAAATATTAGCTAATGGCTACACAACGCTGCATGATTCTTGACATTCATGGCATTGTACAAAATCTAAAATAACTTTCCCATTTATTATCACACTGGCACTGCATAGAAACCCCATAACGTAGACAGCCATTATTAAATCCATTTTCTAGGCGAGGAAATTGTGGTATAGAAAGTTTAACCAGTAAATGGCAGAAGTAAAACCACCTCTTATGAGAGTCTACTCATCTGCTATGAACATAAGCTTAAGATCACAGCCACACGTTCTAATTCCCTTCACTCTAATGATCAAGACACCTGGATTGTCAAAACCCTAGAAGTGGAAAACCCAGATACTTTCAATTTTTTCTCACACCTAGAAAGCTCTTGACCTGAACCATCAGTTTCAGGAATCCGGTTGGACAATAGCCTTCACTTCTGAAAAATTCAAGTATGAGAGCTATGTTTATTGGCAAAACAGTAAAATGAAAGGCCTTGCTTTAGGCAAATTTGTGATTTCCAAACTGAGTACATTGGCTCCAAAAGTCAGGCTTCTTAGGATCCTGACTCCTTGATCTGTCCACTCAATCAATGATATTAACTAAGCATCTTCTATGTTCAAGGAACTATTTTGGACTCAGAGGGGATAAGAAATAAGCACAGGGCAAAATTACCCCTGCCTCTAAAACACTTAGTTAGGTAGACAACATATGGACATTCAAAATAACATAAGATAATACATGCCAAGTGCCAAATGAGTAGTCATGATAATGAGCCCTTTAAAAACTCAGAAAGGGGGCAGCACTGAGTGCTGGGGGTGGGGGTCAGAGAAGGCTTAAAGGAGGAAGTGGGACCTAATCTCATCTCAAGTATGAGCAGGAATCAGATCTATGGAGAAGAAATCCAGTGAGAGGATTCTGAATACAGGGGAGAATGCAGACTGAGACACCACCACTATCATGTGCCAAGGTCTGGATGGAAGAATGTGCAAAATTGACAAAGGAAGTAATGAGGACATCAGCCCAGTGAGCAAGTGGGTATAAGGAGCAGTAAGAGGTGAGCTGAGAAATGCAAACCAGACTGAAGGACCTTCAATACAAGGCCAAGGAATTGAGAATTGATTCTAAGAAGGAAATGTATAATACACAAGTTTCTCAACCATATGCCTCCTGGAGGTGGGGTTGGTGGTATCCCATTGAGAGCTGAAAATGCCCCACAGGTAAGGTATAAGTGACCATGCTTGGTAAAATCCTAAAGAGACAGTGATTCTGATTTCATGCAAACATTCCTCAAAGCAAAAGAAGGCATGGGTAGTGGGTTAAATAGGAGCCCAGGTGTCTCTAGAGGAAGCCATTCTAGGAGGCATTCATGAACCTTCTATGAAGACGATGTGGGAGGCTGCTCTTGACAGAGCCAAGCTTTATAACCTTCACACTGAGGCTGGAATGGGAGAAGGGGAGAAAAGAGGGCAGAGACAAAAGATGTTCACTTAAGTCAGCCAGTTACTGGCATCAAACCTAGAATTCACCTCTTCTCTCCATTATCATGGTGCTTTATTATTATTATAAGGGAGAAATGGCTATTCACTAGGCCTTTTCCCCCAAGTATTTAAAATGCTGCTGTAACAGTAAATACCACCTCTGGCATATTTGTCCTGGAAGAAAAGAGTGTGATTTGGAATACCTAATTGAAATGTGCTACGGGAGATAAGGCGGCTGCAGAGACTGACATTTAAAGGTAGGAGACACCACGGAAGACATGAAATATTGCTGTTGCTGCCTCAAAGGCAGCAGCCACTTTCATGGAATGGAAACATCCTCCAGCTCTGCCCACCCTGTGAGCTCTCCCATGGCCACACTCCCCAGATCCTCTGCCATAGGGTTCTGAGCCATGCATTATTTGGTTGACTCTTGTATGTACCCTAACTGGGGATAGAACCTGCAAGCTTGGAGTATAGGGATAATGCTCTAACCAGCTGAGCTACCTGACCAGACCACCTGCTCTGCCTTTAAAACCCATCCTGCTGGCACTGAGAATGCTGAGGGCCAGGTATTATTCTAGTTCTCTTTTGTTCGTACATACTCATCTCAAAATCCCAGGTTTTATTTATTGATAAGGCATGTATAAGGAGGTGGGCAGGCCAGACATGAAAGGAAAGGAAAGGATCTGTCAAGACCTCTCAATAGGTCTCATTAAAAAATTGTTTTATGCCACTGTGGAAGAAACATGGTAAGAGATGAAAGTTTTTCTGTGCTTAATGGCCAGCAAGCCTTGTCCATTGCTAATTGGATATCGTTACTTTTCAGAGGATGGATCTAGACAAGGGCTAATTCACCAATCATTCTCTTCACCTAAGTTCCAGAATAAGAACAACCTGCCAAGCAACAATCAGATCTGGCACAACTCATATTCACCACATTTTCTTCAATGCTATTTCCATCATGTCTCTAGCCACCTAAGTAGTGGTCTCCAAAGATGTTCCCCAATGAACCATGACTCCCAGTATGTATGCTTTTGAATCATCTCCTCACTTGGGACATGGAATGGCCCTGTGACTTGCTTTTGATCAACAGAATATGGTGGAAGTGATACAGAGTGACTTCTGAAGCCAGGTCGTAAGAAGTCTTAGAGTTTTCATCTGGCCTTCTAAGAATATTTGTTCTTATGATACCTCTTCTTGGAAGCTAGCCACTATGCTGTGAGAAGCCTGGATCACATGGAGAGGTCACATGTAGGTTCTCTCCAGCTGAGTTATCTCATTATTTTCTACCCAGGTATATGAATACGATACTTTGATGTCCCAGCTGATTGGGACACCCGAAAACCCTCAACTTATTGCAGTCAACCCACAGAATTGTAATACATTATAAAAACTCTATTGCCCCTAACCGTCTCTGCCTGACTGCCTGATCGCCCCTAACCACCTCTGCCTCAGCCCCCGCCGCCATGGCTTCCAAACTAATAATCCACTTAGTTTGGAGCAGATTATTTTTCCACAATAGATAATCAGGAAAGAAAATTGATTTAAAAAGTGGGATGCTGACAAAGCAAATACCTAATACATATAGCATTGGCCTTGTGACTGGGCCCAAAGCAGAGATTGAAGGCCTCCAGAAGTATGTCAGTGGAGGCTGTAAGAACAGTGAAAAAAAAATGTTACTGGAGCCTGGAGAAAAAAAATGGCAAGCATTACAAAGTGGCAGGAAGTTTAGCAAAACTGTCACCTGCAGTAACATTAAAATTAAAAATATGCACAACAAACTGATGGAACTGGCTAAGGAAATTTCCATGCAGATTACCAAAAGTGCTAACTAGTTTCTTTTATCTCCTATGATAAGGTACAAACAGAGATGAGCTAAAGGAAGAATTATTCAATTTTCAAACATAATTTAGAGGAAATATACAGGAGTCAGGATTTAAAGTCTTTGAAAATAGAAGTATTTTTCATCCCTAGTCTTTCCTACAGCAAATGTTTCTCAAAATAAGAAATAAGCTCATGGCATAGATCAAATTCAGGACCCTCTCTCCTATAAAATGTAGCCTTAGGATTACATTTAGATCAAAAGCACAAGCTAAGACATTTTGTTAACTTAACATTTTGGTAAGTAAGGTGATGCCTTACAGAATCTCTCAACTAGAAAAATGACTTCTAAGGATCATAAGGTTATATCTTCTAAGAGTCTTCAGACAAAATGACTTTTAAGAATCTTAGGAGTTTGCCTCTGGTACCAAATTCTATTTTGGTTATTTATTGCTTCATAAAAAACTAGCCCCAAATGTAATAGCTCAAACAATTGAAATTGTAAAACAATGTATTATTTCTCATGGTTCTGTGAGTCAGCCAGGATCAATCTTGGGTCTCTCACGTGACTGCAATTGAAGCTAGTGTTTGGTGAAGCCTCAGTTGGGCAGGACATCCAAGATGGCTTCTTCACTCACATACCTGGTCTCCTTGGCCTCTTTCTCCATGTTGCACCTCATTCACCCAGGCCTCTTCTCCATACTTGGGCTATTTACAGCATGGTGATCTGGCAGTCACATTTCTTAATTGGCTTCCAAGTCGGAAAATAGAAGCTGCCAAGCCCATTACAGCTATTCCCAGAAGTGCCTCAGCATTAAACCAGCATATACTATTGGTCAAAGCCATCATATGAATTGTCCAGAATCAAAGGGTGAAAAGAGATATTCTACCTCTTGATCTTGATGAGAGTACACATCACAGAAGAGTGCATGAAACTAGAAATATTGTGAACATGTTTGAAAAGTATAATCTACCACAACCTACTACTTCTGTTTTTGTTTTTTTAACTTATATGCCTTCTTGGGTTGGAGAAACCCATATGGCTTATAATGGGCCAAAGGTATAATATGATTGTCAGAAAGACTAATGAAATGTTAATTGCAAAAATGAGAATCCGAAACAATAAAAACCAACAGATCTTTTAGCCTCTACACTGATGAAACTACATATGGAAGAGTATGTTCATGGCTAAGCACTGAATTTAAGAAGGGCCAATGGCAAACTGGAGCATGTTCTGGGGAGGGTAATCAGGGTAGTGTAGTATTGGAAACCATCACTTTAGAAATATATGCTGCAAAAGCAATGTTTCTCCACCTGAGATGTGTGGACAGGACCCCACCTTATCTCCTCACTTCTTTCTATGTGCCCTATAGCATGAACCTCTAGACTTCCAAGATGTATAGTTTGAACTCACTGGCCTAGATATCTTCTAAAATACTACTTACATTTAAAGGGTCTATGGTTCCCTTCTCTGCAAGAAAAAGTATATGATGCTCACTGATTATCGTTTTCTGGCATCTATCAAAACTATCACCATTTTCCTATGTCCAATGTCACTGTGGTAAACATTAACAACATTCTATATTATTTCCAGTCCTCCTTTCTCTCTAGGAAGACAGGAGAATTACACTTCTCCAACACCTTGTAATTAAGCACCGTCATGTGACTTGCTTTGACCAATGAAAGTGATGAAAGCATTCAAGAGCCAGTTCACATATTCCTTGTTCTCTTCCTCTGTGAAAGACCCACATGGAGATGGACATCTCATAAAATGGCTAAAAGGTTCTCTCAGCCTAAGGCCCTGAATAAATCATTTACTCCTTAAAGTCAGAAGTTGTAGGGAGCTTCCTCCAGGAGTTTAGCTAGAACTCTCTTTTGTCCCACATTCCAACGTAAGGCCTGCCTGAATCCCAAGAGCTTTGTATAAAGAAAAATTCAGCATGGGGAAGCCAAACTCTACACCAGAGCTTGGACTTCAGATGCTAAATGATTCAACAGAGTAGGCCACACCACCCAGCCCACTCTTAATAACTCCCACAGTATATACTGCCCTAGAGGCCTATGGGCTAGTGAGGGGCCAGCATTTTGGAAAAGCCAGTGAGTACCCAGCCCTGAGAGACAGATTACACTGCCCATATCTTCAACCACAGTTTAATTAGAACGTGTTGCTGTTTGTTAGATAAACACTCATGCATTATGAAACACACCATCACTCTGCCCGGCAAGGTTGGGACCCGAGCCCCTGGCTGAGAGAAAAGCATTGTCTGTCCCTAGGCCCTTCCGTTCCCAAGCGCGGCTAGTAGGTTACTAGAGAGGACAATGAGTCAACAATAGCCTGGTGTAATTTTCAGTTGTCAATTTAGGTGGGGGGGAAATCTTATAATTTTAAAAGTCTGGTTTTATCAGAGCAGTTTCATATAGTTCATCTATCCTAATGGAAGTAGGTGCCTCTGGTTAAATGGAGTGAGTGTGTGCGTGTGTGTGTGTGTGTGTGTGTGTGTAGGCATAATTCTAAACCCCATTAAAATAAAATAAAAAGATCACCTGTGGCTTTCTACTCCTAGCTCCTACCCACCCTTTCCCAGCCAATTGCTTCTTATTGGCAGGCAGTACCTTCCAGAAATTCAAACAACTCATATTACAAAACACTTCCTGAGGGCCTTACTACAAACAAAGCATTGCAAGACATGCAAAAGGGAGGGAGAAAGACATTATTTACAACCCATAAGGTGCTCACTGGAGAAAAGTACACAAATAACTATTGCACAAAGCAAAGCAATATTAGATGTTATAGGAAACCTTAACCATTTACTAGGGAGGGCTCCAAGGAAAGGCTGTGAGCACACTTGCATCGTACCTGAGCTAGCCTGAGCTGCCTCTATGGCATGCTCAAGTCTTCCGAACCTATTGGAAACTTTTACTTATACAATACCATCTATATATATAAAAGCCTAAGCGACCATTATAACCGAACAACTGGAACGACTGGTCAACCAGTCACTGTGACTTGCACTGACCATCAGAGGGCAGATGCTCAATGCAGGACCTGCCTCCTGGTGGTCAGTGTGCTCCCACAGCAAACCTCCCCCGCCCGGCCACCACCCCCCACTTTGCCCCCATAGGCCTCAATCATCGGCCAGGCCAAGGGACCCCACCTGTTCACGAATTTGTGCACCAGGCCTCTAGTTTTCTATAAGTCAAGTGGCAACAATGACAAAAGTGGGAAATCTTCTACCAGATAAGCATGAAGGTCTGCAACCCCGAGAAGGACATGTAGCCCTGGGACAGGCAGAAGGCAAACCTGCAGATCTACTTCGAGCTCTTCCAACACGTGGGCAATCCCTGCTGGCTGAGGGCGAGCTCCTGATGCTGAAGAACAAAGACTTTGGAAAGCAGGTGATGCGGAAGGAGCACATGAACCCACAGGCAGAGATGAGCACTAGCCTCCAAACATTCCCACACGCCACTGAAGCAGGTGTTCCTGCATGGGAATTTCCTGTGGGCACACTCACACACCCTGTACATGCCATCCATTGTCTTCTGCTTCCTCTGGCTGTTGTGCCCTGTGTGGTCCTTCCTTTGCAGTGGGGAGAATGAGCACCCAGAGGACAAGCTCTTCAACAGGGCTGTGGGGGTGTTATCCTTTAGTAACCCCTAGTCAGACAATATCAGGTAGGAGGGCCATTCAGCCACCTCTGGGACCCAGATGGCCACCTCCAGATTAGCTCCTTCTACAGAACATGTCAGGGGCCAGATGGATGTTGTATTCAGCCCTTGGAAGTGCTGATCTTCTCTATCCAGACAGACCTGCTAGTGTTGGCCATTTCCTGAAAGTTCTTCCTGAAAAAGGCCTAAGCTGAGGACTTCTGAAATGTCCTTCAGCTGGCCTTGAAGCATAGGAGGACCTGGCACATCCACCCCAGCCTGAAGGGTTCTTTATGGCCTTCACTTGGTGGTCTGGGGTCATTGCGGGCACTGAGGGCCCCCTAGGTGGTGCTGTCCAGTTGGTCAGGCAGCTGGAGGCAGGTGGCCCCCACACTGTGCCTCAGGCAGGCCAGTGTTGCAGGAACTGTTCACACCTTAGCCACCTGGAGCCAGGCAGGTTTAGAAGAGTTTCCCCCCCAAGTGTTCTGTTTCCTGGGCAAACGCTGGAATGAATGCATATACGATGTTATGTGCTCTGGTTTTTATTCTTGGACACAATTTTTTTTTCACGTAACTCCGCATATATGTCTAAAACAGTGTGACTTGTAATAAAGGCTTCTTCTTATTGAAGAAGAAAAAAGGTAGATAGTGTCAAGTATTGTCAAGGATGGGACACTGTGGAACATTTTTTGGTATATGGTTGGTGGGAGTTTAAACTGGTACAGCCCTTCTGGAGAGCAATCTGGAAGTCTTTGGTGTAATGAAGCATGTGTACTCCCTATAACCCAGAAACAACACTTCTGGGAATATATCCCCAAGACGGTTCTCACTCAGCACCATGCACCACACCACTGGTAAAAGCGGAGCCAGAGCACAGTTCCCACCCTAGAGTTAATGGATATGGAAGAAGTGACACAGAGAGTGGAATGCCATGCAGCAGTTACAACGGAGAAACTTAATGCAAATATGAAAAGATCTTTAAAACTCTAGTGAATAAATAAAAAGAGCAAGAGATAATAAACACATCAAGAGATACAGCATATGCCATTAATATAAACTTAAAATGCATAATTAAATCATATTACATATCTTACAAGGGTACATGCTTACTTAAAGATATATATGTGTGTATGTATATATCTTTGTAATGGATGTCTATACTATTGTAATGGGTGTCTCTGGGGAAGGAGAATAGGAAGTATGATTAAGGATGAAGGGGAACAAAAAATAAAACCAGAGCCTGGCCAGAGTGGCTCAGTGGTTGAACATCGACCCATGACCTGGAGGTCATGGTTGGATTCCAATTCCCAGTCAGGGCACATGCCCGGGTATCGCCAGTAGGGGGGTGTGCAGGAGGCAACTGATGGATGATTCTCTCTCATCATTGATGTTTCCATCACTCTCTCCCTCTCACTTCCTCTCTGAAATCAATAAAGACAT
>NW_005354673.1:3565123-3571485 GCF_000412655.1 Myotis brandtii
TTTTGGGCACGGGGCCTCTAGTATATATATATAAAAATATATATATATACAGACACACACACACACACACACACATATATATATAATAGGTAATATGCAAATTAGGCCAGGATGCCATAATGGGTCACGACCAGACAGGAGGAGGTTGAGTGTGCAGGTGAGGCCTGGAGTGGAGACAGAGACAGACACAGGGGATGGGGGGGGGGGGGCTGCCCGAGCCTGATCGGCGGCTTGGGCAGCCCCAGAGCAGAAACAAGCAGGGGGGTAGGGGGGGCCTGGGGTGGAAGTCAGGTGTGGATCCCGGCTGCCTGAGGCGCTAGTCAGGCCTGACTCCCAGGGCAGCCCGCGGGGTGCCTCCTCCCACAGAGGGAGGCAGGGCGCCTCCTCACACAATTTCAATCATGCGCTGGGCCTCTAGTAAAAAATAGAAACAAAACCAGCGAGTCCTTGCACTATTGGTGATGATGTGTTACAAACTAAAAGGTTTACATTCAACTCCCTTTACCTGAGGTCAAAATGAGAAATAACATTTTGCTTGATTTGAGCAAAATATGCTATTTGTGTCTGAACTGAATTCATCGTACAGTGTGACACAGTGGTCTAAGAGGACAGGCATTGATGTCAGAAAGACTGGGCTTTGAATGAAAGCCCTATCGTTTATTAACCATGTCTGCAAGGATTAAGAAGAGATAATGTATGTAAAGCACTTTGCCCAGCACCTGCTGCAAAGCAAGCAATGAGTAAATGGTAACTATTCATAATAGGTAATATAATTTATCATTTTTTTTCATCTTCTATTTTAGTCCACACACCTTGAAACATTTTACATGGTAAGAAAATCATAAGCTTCTTATTGGCTTATGGTTTATACCCTCCCTACATCCAAGAGATTCAGAGGAATTATATATGATTAATCAATAAGAAAAACAGAATAATCAGGGATAAAAGCAGAGCACGTGTCCTCCAAAGGAAGCAGAAAGGGTAAATATCAGCAGGAACCTGAACAGAGTTGGTGACTGCAAATAAGTTGGCCCAGGAGCCAAAGAAATGGAAGTAGAAAGGGAACTGTGTGAGCCTCACAGTTTTCAATTCGTGGCAGAAACACACTCCACTTATGTACTTTATCACTTGGATTTCCATGTTAGAACATGGAACACGATACCTGCAACAAGTTTGGCAAAGTCACAGAATATCCATCTAAACAGGTGACTCATGCATGGAGGGCAGAACATTAACTTGTTAAGAAGGAGGAAAGGGGTGCTGAGGTAATGTGTTTGGGTCTCTTGCTTTCTGACAATCTTACTAATCCCAGAGAAAGAATTTTACTCTGGAAGAAGAGCTGGTGAATATGACTATTAGACAGTCTTTCTCAAATAGCATCATAGTCAAGTTCCCAAGCTCTGGAGCCAACACTACTAGGTTCAAATCCTGTTCTGCCATTAACTAGCTCTGTGATCTTGGGGAACTCACTTAACCTCTCTGTGCCTCAGTTTTCTCATAGTACCTACATCAAAGAGTTGTGCTGATATTTAAATGAGTATTCTTTAGGCACTTAGAACAGTGTAAGCACGACATGAGCAATATGAGCGTGTGGTGTGCTAAACAAATGAAAGAATAAATATCAAATGCCATAGGCAAGCCTCTGGCAGGTGCTGGATTGTAGTAGATTCTGACTGAATTATCTAAAAAGTACCTTGAGGGAAGATACGCTTTGACGCATTAAGTGCCAGCTGTGGGGAGGCAAAGTTGTCTCCTGTGAACAGTTAGTTGCTGAGCCTGTATTTTCACACAGACAAAATATACTCTTTTTGCCAGGCACTGGAGGGTGATGTAAAATCACGGCTACAACAGGAATCCTGTAACTGTCAGAATAACTGAAGGCAACTTGGTGCCTGGCTTTGTGCCGGGACCTTCATGCATTAGTTCTCATCCTGAAAATAAAGTAGGCACTATCATTAGCACCATTTTACAAACAAGAAAACTAAAAAGTTCAGAGAGGTTGAGTGATTTGTTCAAAGCCACACAGCTTGTTAAATGTCAGAGTCCCTTTGGCTCAAACCCTGTGCTTTTTCCACTAAATTATACTGTTTGTTCCTTATTCAATTAAATGGATAGAGATTAGGGGAAGAGGAGTATTAAAGTCGAAGGTCTCCTAGATGTCTTTTCATGCCATCCTCTGCTAGGGAGAAACCCAGTGACAACAATTCAAGTCCTTGAGTGTCTTTGAAAATAAAGATTAGGCATTTGTTAACACAGAGGATATTAAAGTTGATATATTACTTTTTTCTAGTATAGCCAACATCATGAGGGATATTCTTACACAAGGCAAGGAATCTCCAGAGAGCATGTCAGAAGGCAGGTGGTGGGAGTGATATTATTTTAGCAATAACCTGAACCTCGTTTAATTTAAATTTCTAATAAATCTTTGGCAATATTTCAGTCTATGAATTATTATCTGTAACATATTACATCTGATATATCTCACAACCAATCATGATACATCATGTCCTAGAACTAATGTTGATTTCAGCTAGATTAAGATGCACCAGGAAAGTTCACTCTCACATACACACTTCATTGAGTCAGTAAAATGCAATGCCTGATATTGTACCTTTTGATATTTCATTGAGTTTTGAAGAACTCTGGAGCCTCAAGAGCTCTGGGTTAAAATGAAAATGCCATCTATACCGTTGTTATTTAACAAATTGAAGAGCAATTTCCAAATTATCCAGCCTCTTGGCATGAATCACAGACTAGATGCAAGAATTAGTGGTGCCAGGAAGCCTGGGCAAGCTGAAGAATGAGTAGAACCAATGGGAACCATCACCTCCTTTGCCTTCTCTTTGGAACATGGCCTAAGCCCACCCAATCAGCAGCAGCCTGGGCTCAGGGAGTGTTTCCACTCAGTGGGGGTAGCACCGGCCCAGGACTGTACACACATCAGAACTCTCCCTTTGGAAAGAGAAATTGGAGTGTCTCACATCCAGAATCCCAGTCTCTCATTTTAGTATCATCAAAATTTAACATCTTTCCATAACAGCCAATTGCATTATTCATTTTGTTAAAAAGACAACCTCCAAATCTAAAACAACAGAAGAATAATTAAAGACAAATTTACCTCCTTGGTTTTCTTCTTCTAAGACACTACTTTGTTGGAAAGAATATTCTTCTCTTTCTCCAGGAACAACAACATCTCAATGGCCTTTAGTGACATTTAATTTTGAGATATATTTCATTCTGAGTCTATTTTAGCTACATAAGATACACTTAAGATGCACAATTAAAGGGAAGTAATCATCACATTCCATTAAAGGTGGGAGATTTAAAGTTCAACCAGGTAAAGTTATTTGCTAAGTCAAGGATTCTGTCCTCTGAGCCACACATCTTTGGAGTAGGGCAGCTGTGGGACATTTCCCACTCTCCTCTGTGCCCTGTTTTGCTATGGAAGCAGGAGTAATGATGCTAAGGGTTAGTATGAGTGTGTTTTCATGGTAAATAAAAAACAAATAAACTGGAACCTGAAGACTGGGGCTCCAGAGCCAATTCTCTCTCTTCTAACCTGTACACATTGGGAAACCCACCAATGCATTCATGACCCAATTTGCCCATTTGTCAAAGGATGATCTTCAAAATCTATGCCCTGCCCAATGGATAAGGACATTGCCACAGAATTATAAAGCTTTTTGAAATTCCATCCTTACTTAGCTATTTATTTTGTACTTAGTATATACCAGGTACCATACTAACCTCTTTATATCTGTTATCTCATTAACCTTCACAACTGTCCTTTTGCCAAAGCATGTAGATAATTCATATCCTAAGAACTGTACCTCTTTCTTTTCTTTTGCAGACCAGATCCTGGGGCCTCTGTCCTGCACACAGATCCCTCTAGCCTATCTGGGCCAGATGCAGCCTGTTTGGGGCCAGACCCCTATGCTATAGACCAGGGAGGGCAGCAGCAAGCACATGGAGCCATAGGAACAGAGCCCAGCAGAAGGCTCAAGCTCCAGCTCGTCCACAAGTAACCACACCTCCAATGGTGCCTTGCTTAGTCGTGACTGGCAAGTGGAGTAAGTTCAATGGATTTTCCCTTCTTACTTTCTGAGCAGCTCGGTTGTCCTCCTAATAAGCCCTTCATTAATTAGGAGGAGGTGTCAACATGCCAACAAAATTAGCAGTTTCAATATCTTCCTGAAGTGTTTGAGTGTTTAAAAGAAAATGAAGGCTTGGTCACTTCCCGGTTATTTTTACTCTCTGCCACCCACCTGCCTTTTGGGCAATCTGTTCCCATTGAAGTGCACCCTTCCATTCTAGTTCTTTTTTTAAAAAGCTATGCGTGTCTTTTCTCTTCTCTTTCTCTGATAAATTTCAAGTAGTTTGCATCTATTCTTCCTTCCCTCCACAACCTTATTGCCTGGTAGAAAGAGTTAATAAGCCAGTTGCTATGGGCACAGCTAACTTGGAGGGTTATTTGGACCATGAGTTTAAAGATAAAATTAAATGGGCCATGAAGAAAGAGAAAGATTGAGATTTAGATAAATGGGCTGGGAGGGTAGAGGAGTAAAAATATAGAACAAAACAGCTCAACTCCCAGGACTTACCAAAATTGGAACTTTGTTACCATGAAATCACAAATGTCCCTCCTCCTCAAAGAATAAGCACCATTTTCAAGTCTCCCATGGATGAATAACCTCTTGAATTCCTATTGACAGAGAGGCCTTTTATACAACTCTGAAAGGGGAGGGGTGGATGGGGCTAGGGCACCACAAGAGGAGAGCAACAAAGCTTCTAGAGTTAAGGTTTGGAGGCAAATCCAATCTGAGGATCCTTGAAAATAGTGGGCCTCAAAATCAGCAGGGATGCAGCAGGGATCAGCATCCAGTGCTCATGTGCTTCAAAGATCAGGTGGCAATGCACCCCAGACAGTCCCAAGTTCACATTCTTCATTCTCAGGGCTCTTCACACTGGCTGCTAGCACTTCCAATATATTATGGTCAAAGGGAATCTGAGACCCCTTATTTGGGATCTAAAAACTAGACAAGGGCCCTAGCAGGTTTGGCTCAGTGGATAGAATGTCGGTCTTTGAACTGAAGGGTTCTGTGTTCGATTCTAGTCAAGGGCATGTACCTTAGTTGCAGGCTCCTCCCTGACCAGGGCCCTGGTCCAGGTGTGTGCAGGAGGCAACCAATTAATGTTTCTCTCACATTGATGTTTTTCTCTGTCTTTCTCTCTTCCACCCTCTCTAAAAATCAATGGGCAAATATCCTCAGGTGAGGATTAAAAAATAAATAAATAAGAACTAGACCAGTGATTCCCAAAGTGGGCACTACCGCCCCCTGGTGGGCGCTGCAGCGATCCAGGGGGGCAGTGATGGCCACAGGTGCATTTGTTTTAACTTTTTTTGTATTACCTTTCTATTCTGAGTTCAATAAATAGTTTCATAATTTCAAACTTCAATGTTTCTAATTTACACCTTTCTTTACTATATTTTACGAAAAAGGTAGAAACATTAATACATATATCTTTCTGTTTAATTGCTATTAAAATTAAAAAAAATTAATTTCCAGGGGGCGCTGAGTAATATTTTTTCTGGAAAGGGGGCGGTAGGCCAAATAAGTTTGGGAACCACTGGTCTAAAGCTATGAGGAAAGAGAAGTCAGTAATCCTTTTTAGTGGTGTTAAACCCTTATAAACACCTGGAATTCTCCAGGGAGGAGGAGGAGGAGAAAAAGAAGAAAAGACAAAAAAGCTCTACGTATATTTTACCAGTCTATGTGATTAAAAATAGTATTTACTTGCAGAGAGTAATTGAAATAGTCCCAATGAAGTGAATTTATAATGAATGTTGTTTATTTTTCTTTCCTAACTTGATGCCAGTGTCTAGGACTTCTGACCAACTTTGGAGGCAGCTGGGCAGGGATCTGAGCAAGGAAGATGATGCTGTCAACCCTTCCCCCTAAGATTGTGATGGCGAACCTTTTGAGCTCGGCGTGTCAGCATTTTGAAAAACGCTAACTTAACTCTGGTGCTGTGTCACATATAGAATTTTTTTGATATTTGCAACCATAGTAAAACAAAGACTTATATTTTTGATATTTATTTTATATATTTAAATGCCATTTAACAAAGAAAAATCAACCAAAAAAAATGAGTTCGCGTGTCACCTCTGACACGCGTGTCATAGGCTCGCCATCACTGTTAGAGGCTGCCCACATTCCTTGCCACATGGCCCCTTCCACCTTCAAGCAAACAGCACCGAATCAAATCCTTCTTGTGCTTGGATTTCTGACTTCTCTGGCTGTGATCTCTCTCTCTCTCTCTCTCTCTCTCTATATATATATATATATATATATAAATTGATG
>NW_005354673.1:3571684-3594251 GCF_000412655.1 Myotis brandtii
CAGAAAAGGGAGAAGTGGGAGCTCCAGAGAAATTAGAAAGGGACAGGAAAGAGAGGAGGGGAAAAGAGGGGGGAAGAGAGACAGGGAGAGGGAGAGAAGGTTAGATAAAGGGAAAATAGAAGAGGAAGAGTGAGTGTGGAATTTCTTGTGGTAATCAGTAAAACCAAGTTATGCATTTAAACTGGAAAGGGGGCAAAAGAAAGAAAGCACACAGATATAAGGAAGAGAGGATAAACTAGAACTGGGTTTTAATTCCATATGTCCATTCATAGATAGGAACAGCCCAAGTCTCGATCCTTCAGCTAAAGCCAAAAGAGGCCCTACATTGTGTCAATTGCTCTGTACCTTTGATGACGAGAGCCTCGTAACTGAGTGCCACGTGCCATGCAGTTTATGTGCTCTCATATAAATTGTCTCATATTTAACCATCCTATGAGAAAGATTCTTTATGACTCAAATTATGTGGATAGAGAAATGGAGGCACACAGAGGTTAAAACTTACACAAGGTTATTGACAGTTAATTAGTATTGGGCCCAGAGTTTGTGCCTAACCAATCAGTCCCTGCAACCCTGATGCACCACCATTGCATTGTATTAACTCCTAAAGACTTTGCATCTCTTACCTTATTTGTTCCTTATAAGAAAGTGACAGTAGCAGTTGTACTCACTTTATGAATGAGGACACTGAGGTTCAGAGAGGTCACATGAGCTACTTAACATTAGAGTCGGTATATGGGTGGAGCTTAGATTTGCCCCCCAAATCTCCTAATCCCAATGTCCTGTGGTACCTCCAGTATAATTCAATGCCAAGCAAGGCTATCCTCAGGCATCCCAAGCAGCACTCCCAGTCCCTTCTATATAGAAGTTGAACCTTACTAATAATGGCCTGCTCACCCAAAAACATCTCCCCAATAGATGCATACCTGAAAATTCTGGCTCAAGATTTCTTTATTTTTTTTAACTGTCCCTCTGGTTTTCTTTTAAAACACAATTACCATCAAAAGAGTAGTAATTTGAACTTCCCTAATAATTGAGTGTGAGTGACTTTAGAAGATAGTCTCCTTTTGGGCACAAATACCTAAGTTGTGCTGTGGGTGCACAAAGGGGACCTGTCAGGGAGAAATCAAGAGAAAGAGAAGGTCATGGATGTGGCCACTTGCAGGACCAACTCCAGCTTGTCCTTTAGAAGTCCTCTTTACTAAGTTGAAGGATTCCTAGAGGTTCTTATTTTACTAAATTTTCTAACGTGGAGAGTGAGGGTGATAAAGAGGCAATGGGAGCAGCATGACATTCAAGCAAGATCAGAATGAACATATGAAAGAGAAGGAGAAGGCCCAGGAGGCAAGGGAGAAATGGATTGCGGTCTAAAAGTTCACGTCATTCAGAGACAAGAGCTGGGAGGTTAATGGAATTAGAAGGGAAAAGGTAAAATTAGATAGAAAATTATAAAAAGATATGACCGACATCACTGTAACTAAACATTGCTTAGGTCATTCACACATTTATTCATTTATTCAGCAAATACTCACTGGGGTCACCTGTGTCCTGGAAGCCAGGCACACTGATGAGGCACTGACAGTCTGGCAGAGGCAACAGACACATGAGCAGATAATTATCTGAATCAATGTGGTAAACTTGATGCTCACAGGGTGTTGTGGCAGTTCTGTGGGGCACATCTAGCATAGACTGGGAGTGTGGGCTCATAAAAGGCTTTCCAAGGAGATGACACCTGAGCTAAAGATTAGGAAGAGCTAGCGAGTGAATGGAGAGAGGAGGAGGAGGGCATTCTGGAGAAATGGATTAGCAACAGCAAAAGCATAAAGCTGAGAACTCAAAATAGTTTTGTTTGGATGAACAAAGACCTATTCACTCGGTGTAAGACATGGTCCTGGGTACTGAGTAAAGTTCAAACAGTGAAGAAGACAAAGCATCCTCTTAGTAAGAGGATAGAACTGGTTAGGTTGGACCTGGCTTCTCTGAATGAATATATATATATTTTTTTTCCAAAGGAGCTTTTACCTTCCCAGCCAAAGGTGGGAAATGATCCAAGCTAGGGCAAGCAGATGCTTCGTGTCTGGAATATGAATCTAGAGAATTGAGAATGATTAATTTTTGATTGAATAGAGAAAACTATTGATATACTTAGCTTATAGCCATCCAACTTACCAAATTATCTTATTCTGTCAGCAAGTTTTTAACTAGAGTTGCTTAAATTTCTTGATATTCAATGATGGCATCAGCAAAAAGAGATATTTTTAACTTGTTTTCTGATGTTTATACAAGTTATTTTATTTTCTAGCTTTACCCTTGGAGATTCTAGGAAATCTAATGGTTATAATTGGTAACATGGACATCCCTAAATATTTTCTGATTTTATTTTTTAATATGTTTATTTTATTTTACTTTATTTTACTTTATTTTTAGAGAGGAAAGGAGAGAGAGAGAGAGAGAGAGAGAGAGAGAGAGAGAGAGAGAGAGAAACATTGATCAGCTGCCTCCTGCACACACCCCAACTGAGGTTTGAGCCCGTAACCCGGGCATGTGCCTTGACCAGGATTCTGTCTGGTGACCTCTCAGTGCATGAGATGATGCTCAGCCAACTGAATCACACCAGCTAGGGCTACTTTCTGATATTAATTGAAATGATTTCCGTGTTTGTCAAATCTGCTGTTGCTTTTAGTAAATAATCTTTATGTATCTAAGCAATCATCTTTTATTTCCATCTTTTCTAGATTTTATTAAGAATGGCTGCTAAAATTTATCAAATACTATTTCAGCCCTTACTAATATGATTTTTTTCTTTTTTAATTAGTTCATAAAAAAAGATTCTGTTATAGTTTTCCTCACCCTGATCACATATAAAATATACAAAATCAATACATTTTCTCTACACAGTAATCAGAAAAAATAGAAAAGAGAAAAATATTTTATTTACAATATCAATAAACCCTTTAAAATATTAATGAATAAATGTTGCTTAAAAAAGCAGAGGGCAACACAAAGTAAAAAAAATTTTACTGGAAAATATAAAATATATTTTAAATGGTAATACTTAACATGAACATGCCAATTGTCCCAAAATTCCTATAGTAATTTAATGTAATTTCAATTAGAATCTGTCAGATATTTTAATTTAATAAAATAAACATAAATTCTAGATGGAAGAATGAATGCCTGAAAATAGTCAATAAATGAATAAACAATGAAGATCAAGAAGGGAGGATTCAACTATATAGATGTCAGAATTACACAGCTACTATAATCAAATCAATACGGAATTATTATAAGAAAGACAAATAGATCAGGGAACAGAATAGAGAGTGTAAAAATAGATGTTGGTATAGATGAGAATTTAATAAATGACAAAAGAAATAATGCAATTCAGTGGGAAAGGATAGATTATTTAATAAATAGCCTTGACTCACTAGTTAGCCAAGCAAGAAGCCCATAGTGAGAATGTGGACTTCAGAGCCAGATTCCCTGGGTTTAAATCCCAGTGACCTTTGGACTAGTTACTCAGTTTCCCTGGGCCTCATTTTCCTCATATGGAAAATGGGTATAAGTAAGAAAATGTATGTCTTAGAGTTGTGAAGAATAGGAGTTAAATTATGTTAAGTAACTGTGCAGCACATAGTAAATTCTCACTAAGTATTAGTTGTTATTATTATTATTATTATTATTATTATTATCATTAGGAAGAAAATTAATACACTATTAATATGAACTACCTTCTATTGAAGTTAAGGGACCAATATAATCAAAAAGGAGTAGAGAGGGGCTCTAGTCAGTTCTCACAGTTAGCCTCTGTGACCTCTAACTTGTCTATACAAAACAGAAATTCTACTATACACCCTACATAACCCAGAGGACTATTTGAGACTCACATAAAATAGCCCATGGAAATGTACTTTATTGATTACAAAGTTCAACTCTCCACCTTTCCTCATTCTTATGATCTATGTGTGCCAACAATGTTAATAGGAACATGGTCTCGGTGAGGGGAGATGCTAGCATGAAGAAGGAGGGTCAGACATGTCCTGTACCCTGCCTCCTATCCTCTCTACTCACCTTTACACTCAATGACTGCTCCTGCACACAGTTGTGCTGAAGTACAATGTACTGCACTTTGCCTCAGCTGCATCATATATTTCTCGTGTTGTGCTCTGGGGTTTCACCACCAGCACATGGGGAGCCTGCAGGAACCTGCAGGGCATGTGAGCAAACCTGGATATGAAAGAGAGGGGGGGTTGCCCATGAGGCAACCACTAAGTCTGGGTCCCAAAGATCCAGGTTTCAGTCCACCTGGGTCCCCATGGAGCACTATCATTTCAGTAGATAGGATCAGTGCTCAAAAGCATTCCTTCAGATAATCCTTAGCACTGAAACTAGACACCATGCTCGAGTGGTTTGACATATGTTGAGGACCCCTATTAAAATTCCAAAGCTCATGACTTCTCCCCCCCACACCCCCCAAAAAATGCACAAAAACAAGGAGTTTTATAGAAAATATCAGGAGGTTCATGACCCTGTGAGCCCATTCATGACCTTAGGTCATTACTGTAGGACCCTAGTTGACCAAACTTAGAGAGATTATAGTAAACTAGAGGCCCAGTGCATGAAATTCATGCACGGGTAGGGTCACTAGGCCTGGCCAATGATCAGGGCTGATCGAGGCCTTCTGGCTGCTGGCCAGAGCCTTCCTTCCCTGCTGTCAGCTGCCAGCTGCAGGCGGGGGCCTTCCTTCGTTCCGCACCGCCCCCTGGTGGTCAGCACACATCATAGCAAGCAATCAAACTCCCGGTCTCCCCTTTGAACTCCAGAGGGGACAATTTGCATATAAGCCTTTTATATTCATAGATAGACATCTAGCCAGATTGTCCCCATCATTCCCAGCAGTGCGAACCAGGTCCTCAGCTAGTCACCGACATACAGATCACCTGAAACCAGGGCAGCCAGTTTTAGACAACACTAATGGGAAGAACACTGCCACATTTAGGTGCCTTCAGGTCTATAATTACCCTCAAAATCTCATATGAAGCCATACTTCTCCAGAACAACCTCAAGCCCCAAGTGTAGCCCTGGAATCAATGTGCCGATCCTCTTTCACCCACTCATAATTTTAAATTCATAATGTCTTTCTGATATAGAAGGTCAAATAACATTGTCAGCCCAAGCACATTGACAGATATTCAGATAGGTTTCCTTTAAGAAAAGATTCAATTAGCCCCAACTAACTTTTATTCCAACCTACACATTAACTCTCAGACCAGGTGGAACTAGCTTGGTTATAACCAGCTCTCTGGTATCAAGTGTTTCGTCAGAAACAAACTTTGAGGACCAGGATTAAAGTGCAAGTAATCTATAATAATAAAAGCATAATATGCTAATTAGACTGGACAGCCGGATAACCTTCCGGATGTCTTTCAGGATGACTTTTCTGAATGAAGCCAAGGCTGCAAGGGCTGAGTCCCTTGCACGAATTTCATGCATTGGGCCTCTAGTTTATTTATAAGATGATGTGTGTGGGGGGGGGGAGTGATGTAAGGATGAGACCGCAGCCAATACAAGGTGCCTTATTAAGCCAGATATCATTAAGGAAAAATGGAATTTAAACTCACTGAGGAAAGTCTAGGATTCTGTGTAAAACACCACCAGTCATTGGTTGAGGGATGCTGGGGAAGAGAGCTAATCATTCCTCTACACTTCTGGCCGACAGCACAGGACACAAAGTGGGGTCCTGTGGCAAGAACAAGCCCCAGGCAAAGAAATGCATGTGCTGATAGAAGTTGGGCTGGTGTGCACCTATGTGGAAAGAAGAAGGGAGGGGCTCTGACAGCAGTTGCTGTGCCATGAAATACTCTCAGGCATCAAACTCTGCTCTAAGAATTAGGAATCATGAGTCTGATGGGAACTGAAGCAGAAGAGGACATGTGGATTCATACCATTTAAAAAAAGTCATTTGGGAATAGCATAAATCATAGCTAAGCTCAATCCCACATTACTTTAGCACAGCACCATAGCTAGCTTTTAGTTAGCGCCTTCCTACAGCAAAATAGGGCACTTGGCAACTAGGCACTTACACATACCTTTTCTTATTTAATCCTCAAAACTATCCTATAAATAAGCATGAATGCCCACACCCCCTTTTTTGTAGATTGAGAAACTGATGGTCCTCAGTGTTCAAGTTGCCTTATCCAACGTGATACAGTGAGTAAGAAATGGATGAGTATTCAAATGTCTTTCTACTACATCATATCACCCTTTGGACTTCTTAGTGGCTCCTTCCCCTCCTTTTTCTCATGGAGAATATTTACTGCACCTGCATATGCCAGCCACTGACATAAGCACTAGCATGTCAATCTTCACAAAAACCAGGTGGGGTGAGTGCTGTCGTTAAACCTTGTACCTTTAGAATAACATAATCTTCAACAACTTTAGTAACTTCCTAAAATCACAAACTAGTAAAATGGCAAAGCTGGTACCAGGAATCAGGTCTTTCTAACAACAAAGCCCCAGCTTTTGATCATTAAACTAGTTTGCTGCATAATCCTAAGAATAACCCGGTATGAATATATGGGTGTCTGCCATGGACTCTGCCAGAATCAACCTGCCATGTAATTCAGAGTAAAACTAAGCCCTCAAATCAACAGATCTTCCCCCTTCTCCCTCCCACCCTCCCTCCAGGATCCACCCAGTAAACATTAGGGAAACAGATGTCAGGGACTTTCATATGTGGCAGCAGCAGGGCTGCTCAGCAGTGAGTCTCACTCTACTTCACAGGAAAAGGAGAAGGACTTCTTTTTTCAATTAAAAGATAAGACAAATCCAAGGAACTGGCTCTCATTTCCTTGCATTACTGCTCTAATTTGCTCATAAGATTCAATTATTAGTTGTGCTTTATTATGATTAGATGTTCTTTACTTATAACAAAAGAACAATCAGGTCTGCCCTGTTGCATTCATATGTGTACATACACATATGGGAAAGGGAAAGAAAAACTAATTTTTTAAGTGAAACTAGTGTTAATGTACAAACAACCATTATCACTAAAAACACATGTAATTTCCTACTGTGTACAGGTTGGGGAGCACCTGATTCTGGTGAGTAGCAAAGAAAACAAAAGAGGAGAATCTAGGGGCCTAGTGAAACACAGAAATGCTACCCTTTTAAAAAAAATGTAATCTCAGAAGTGCTGACTAGGAATGTGGCATAGGGATCATCTCAGAATGCTCTACCAGAATCTGGTTTATAATTTAACGTATTCAAGAGAAATAGAAAGCATGAAAGTGCCCTGAAGATTGTCTTGACAATGACTCCAACAAGACAGGATCCAGAAACTAAGATAAAAGAAATGAGAGTAACTGCATGTGGCTAGCTGCTCTGCCTCTGCTTTGCTCCTCATTGCGTTATAGAGAGAGTATTGTTTATGGATTGAGCAACCACACAAATGCACATTTCACTCTCACTTTGCTTTCTGAATATGATTATGACATTCTCTAAAATCTTATTTGATAAAGTTTACATTTGTATAAAATTCAGTGTGGCCTTCACAGATCCTCTGACATCTGCGATTGACATTCTCTTCCAGCTGTCAGCATTTATCTAGTCATGATTGTAGGTGAACATTTCTTCTTATTTATCAGTTTTGATAGAAAATAGCAACATAAGTCAAAAAGACTCCACAACAGATTCCATGTTAGTGAAAAAGAGGTCAGCTTCATGTTGCCTCATTACCTCCCAGTAGTTAAAATAGCAACATAAGTCAAAAAGATGCCACAACAGATTTCATGTTAGTGAAAAAGAGGAGGTCAGCTTCATGTTGCCTCATTACCTCCCAGTAGTGAAACTAAGGAAAGACTGTCCAAAAGTCATTTAATTACATCAGAATTTCCACAATTGTGGAAAATAGGCTACAAAAACCTATTTTATAGGTTTTTAAAATTACATCAGAATTTCCACAATTGTGGAAATAGGCTACAAAAACCTATTTTATAGGTTTTTAAAAACTTTTTAACCACATTGCACCCCAAATCCCCCCTTACATGGAAAAAAGGCTAGATTTCTTAAAACCTGCTCTAAATTTGGCATAACTGCCTTAAACTTGCATCTACTTAGCACCTCCTATATGTCAAGAACTCTGCTCAGTGCTATACTAGTAGATGCAAATGAAGCATGGAGAAAATATGGAGACATATTGAAGAAAGCAAGTGCAGGAACAAATAATCATAATTCAATCTGATGAGTGCAATAGTAGCTATATGCACAGCATTTTATACCAACAGAAAGGAGAGTAATTAACCTGGTGTGATTGGGATGAAAAGAGTGAAAGAAACATTAGGGAGGGCTTGATGGAGAGATTATGCCTAAGCTGATTTTTAAGGGATGAGCAATGGAAAAAAAATACTGGCAGAGGGAAAAAAATCAAGCAATCCATAGATTTGAGAGATAATGTATGAAATGCCAACAACTTGTGTTGCTCAAGGGTAAAGAGTAAGGTAAGGATTGGTGGGGACAAAAGGCTGGAAAAATTGATACTCATATTGTAAAAGGCCTTGTAAAGAAAGCTAGACATATTCTATAGGCAATAGAGAGGTAATAAGAGTTTTACATAATGAATGCGGGAGGATGTATGCTAGTGACATGGCAGGATGGACTTTAGAAAAGGACTAGAAGAGATATCAGTTAGGAGGTTGATGCAGTGGCATAGAAAACTACATAGATGCAAACTACATAGATCTGAACATAGGTGGGGAGGAAAGGATACAATTGAGAGCTATTGGAGAAGAAATAGTAAGTAAAGATTGGTGAGTTATAGGAGATGGGAAAAGGGGCAGGGTGAAGTTTCTGGGTTAGCCTACTAGATGACAGTGGTGCCACATTCAGAAATGGCAAATATTGGAGGGATAACAAGTTTGGTGAGAAGATAAATCATTGGCCTAATGAAGATTCATTGGATCTGAAAAAAAGAGAGTTCAGATTTCAGTGAGTTGGGTAATGGATGGTGGTTTGGATGAAAAACAAGAAACAAGAAGAAATCAAGATGGGAGCTGAAGGGGTAAGTGGTCAAGGGAGAGATATTTGGTAGGTAGGGGCATGGGAAAGGCTACTCTAAGCTGATAGGATGGAGCCAAGCAGAGAGGAAGAGGCTGAAGATCATTGTGGTGGGATGGGGAGATAAAAGAAAATGACTTGAACCAGAGAAGGAACCTCTAAACTTGAAAGAAATGACATGAGAATGAATCATTAAAAAAAAGTTTGTAGGGAGAAGAGGGCTGGAGAACTGAAGAAAATACCACAAAATAGCATCAATACTGTCCAGAATTTAGAAGTCAGGGTCTCCAATGAAACTGAGGATTCAATAAGGAAAATGGGAGAATGGTGACATTGTGGAACCATCATTGAAGGATAGGGGGTGAAGAGATCACCACAAAGTAGAAATGTTGAATGAAAATGCTGAGAGTTCTTCTGAGGTTGGAGATGACTCTTACCATCTTGTAAGGTTATAATGAAGATCTAAAGTGACTATATGCAAGTAAAAGCCTGATTTAGGGTGTTTATTAATACAAAGTACAAAAGCATTTCCATGCTCATGAGCTCTCCCTCCTCTCATGGTATCTCTATGCCTTTTGCCTTAGCTACTCTGCCCACCTTCTGAGCCCTAGCATGACAAATATTTGCTATCATAGGTAACTAGGAGCATGGAGAAAACAAATAGTATCCTAGTATCCTAGGATGAGCTGAGGTTGATAATTTATAACAGGATGTATTTAGGCCAGCCCCAAAGAGAAGGAAAATTCTTCATTTTAGCATCCTCAGCTAGTATGAGAGGCCATTCCCACATATATAAAACCTTCCCCAAAAAGATTCACCTTCTTGAAATGTAGCATAAAATAGAGTCCCAAATGTCCAAGGTTTTCCTAAGGATATAAAAGCTGTAAGCATTTTAGAGAAGTCTGTAATAGAAGGATCCAAATACCATGTCAGACTCTAAAAGGTTAACAGGAGGCACCAGCACCAGCATAAAAAGAAATGGTACTGATTCAGTTTGCACCTATGTAGATGGTAGCAGAAAGTATCCAAGCTCTATGATGAGCCCTTTCGTTAAAACAAACCAAACATATATGCCCCTAGGTAAACCCTGAATCCCCTCTCAAGCCAACATTATGAGGAAATTTGTGGTTCAGGCAAAATTTCTGCTTCTACTCTTGCATCAGGCAGTCTTAGTTTTAGTGATTCTTATTGTGGTGTGCAAACATTCAGCCTGAGATACCTCTGATTTTATGATTACAGCAATTGGAAACTGAGAAGAAAATTGACATAAAATAAGTGTAGAAAATAAATCTCACTCAGATTTTTTTTTAATCTGGGACACGTGCAGAAAAAGCCACCTGGACCTGCTCTTAGGCACAGGCCAAAGGGCAGGCCAGCTCTGACGTGGGCGAATCTCCATCATGTCCTGCCCTGAGCTTCTTCATCAAAGGAGTTCAGGACATCTATTACCATTAGAATGGGCCAGGTCAGATGTGTGTGCGTGATGATGAGAAATGGGGCAAAAATAAAGAGACAGATTGCAAAAACTAAAGGCATTTCATGAAATGGGGGGAAAGGCATTAAATTTAGAAAATAAGTTTACTCCAGATTGAGAGACGTCACCACCACCACCACCACCCCGCAAAAAAAAGGGGGCCATTTGATTTGCCTTAATAATATAGGGACATCAATTTAATATAGCTAGTGAGAAGACAAAAGAAGTTCTTAGGAAAGGCCAGGGTGGGGAGGAAATATCACCTTGTCCCTAAAAAGTATTTAACAGGAACTGAGAGTTGTTCAATATGGCTTCTGGGTTTTACAACCCAATGCAGTAAAACTTGAAAATTTAGGAAGAAATTGTCATCATGAGTGTGTATATTATATTCCACCAGTTAAATCTTGGCAGAGTTTACTAATTTTTCTAATATTTTCTCTGGCACTAGGATAACCTCAGGTTGGATCCTAAAACCAGTGCTCCAAGAACAACTGGGTCTACTTCGTACCTACAGTTAGTTACCTGGATAAGGGCCATGCTTAGTATAAGAGACACCTCAACCACCAGCCAGGGTCAACCACCACTGGTGGTTTCCCTGGAGTGTCAAACTCAGAAGATATTAATTTCCATTGCAACCCCTTCCCATTCTTCTTCTGCTAAGGGGGGCTAATTCCCACAGTGGGCTAGAGCCCTGTCCCAAACACTACTACTTCATCCTGCTGTGCAGTGAGTTACAGATAAAAGGAAACTTGATGCTTCTATCCATGGTGCTGGAAACTCCCAGGTGAGCACAGGACACACCAGCAAACACTGAACCTGAAAAAACAACAACAACAACAAAAACAACAACAGTATCCACAGCCCTAGTGGCTAGAATACATGACCGTTTATCAGGCCACATTCAAAACATCACAGTTTTCTAGTTCCTTCATCTTCCTGATTTCCAAAACTGTAGTTTTGCTATAAATGTGTTGCATTTTGGCTATGCTATAAATTCCTATGTGAGTTTTAGAAGATACCAGATTTGGAGTGAACTACATTGCTCTTGTGTAATTATTTATTCACTCAGCAAAGATTATCAACTTATTGGCACAACAGATAACTATGCTAGATGCTGAGTATTCAGCACAGAGCAAAGTAGAGTCCCTGCTGGTGTGATTCTCTCGCCCAGTCTAGACATATGTTGTCCTATATAAAAGTCATCCAAGAAAAGGCAATGTGGTTGCAAGGTAATATTTTGATAGGGTATAGGATGGCCCAGCATGGGAAGCTGGCAATGCCACAATGGGGACACTACACAGTGACCATGAAAGAGCCAATATTTTTTGGAGCAGAAGAGAGTCGACTCCAAGGGTTAGCAAATGTTGTAAACCAGGACCCAGAGCTCCAGGAGCACATAACTGAGGGAAGGATAGATAACTGAGGAATCAGTCTCTGCTGATTAGAGCTGCAAAGATAAAACAAAGAAGCAGGATCAAGGGGGTTCTGTGGGGAGAGAGAAGAGGATGCTGTGAAGCTAGGGTTCAAGTTGCTTCAAGAAAATAATTTTGACCTGAAATTGAAGGAGTGCCTGAGAGCCAGAAAGAAAGAAAAAAAAAGACCTGGTTCTCTAATTAGCAACAAAATTTTTAAAACTTGGTTTCTGCCCTAGCCAGTTTGGCTCAGTAGATAGAGCATCCGCCTGCATACTGAAGGATCCCAGGTTTTATTCCAGTCAAGGGCACACGCCCAGGTTGCAGGCTCCATCCCCAATAGGGGGCATGCCGGAGGCAGCTGATCAATGATTCTCTCTCATCATTGATATTTCTCTCTCTCTCTCTCTCCCTCATCCTTCCTCTCTGAAATCAATAAAAAATATATCTTTTAAAAAACTTTGTTTCTACTTATATTTTCTCTCCCCAGTTTGCCACAGTCACAACTACTTACTCATACCCAGCCCAAGGCACTTGAATCTGCAACTCTTATTTTATGTCATTTTCTAGAAACCGATGAAACACTGCACTCCCCACACTGTCCACTAGTTCTTCTTTCAACCTAATGTAAATTCCACCCCCTGCAACTGGCAACAATTTGTCCTTGCTGGGTGAGAGGAAGACATGGTGCTAAGCAGACATATACAACTCAAGGACTCTACATTGTTGGCCCTGGTACATTTGGTCAGGCTTCCTTATGAGGTCACACCCTCCTGATGCTCATCTGCCACATTGTGTTAGCTCTGCTGGTATAACAGGGAGAGCCCTGAACTGTGAGTCAAGGCCGTGGGTTATTAGTACCAGTTTTACAATTTTAGGCCTCAGTGTGTTCCTTTGTAAAATGAAGGGATATGACTGTAGACTGTTTAGCATTATGCCCACTCAACAGGGTGAGGAAGTGCCTCACTCGGCTCAAATGCAAAATTGAAAGGGGCACCTAAAAAACCCAGCAGTCAAGATAAATAAAATCTTAATGCAATATTTTAAAAATTAAAATAAGTGCAAAAATCCATGACAAAGAACATATTACAGTTTTTATATGATTTCTATTGATTTCAGAGAGGAAGGGAGAAGGAAAGAGAGATAGAAACTTCAATGATAAGAGAGAATCATTAATTGGCTATCTCCTGCATGCCCCCTACTGGAGATTGAGCCAGCAACCCGGGCATATGCCCTGACAGGGAATTGAACGAGTGACCTCTTGTTTCCTGGGTTGATGCTCAACCGCTGAGCCACACCCGGCCGGGCGAACATATTAAATTTTTAAGTAAAGACAGAATTCAATTCTGTACTTGTAGGACCCTCCCTTATTCACCTCACCCTAAAATATAGGTCATATGAGAGAGGTCTCTTTGGCCTATGGGATTCCATGATTCTCATGAATTCAGTTTAAACTAATTCCGTGGTGAACTGTTTCACTACCTGTATCCTGAATCTATTAAAAGTTTAATCTAGGAACTAACTTCATTTCTAGCACTAGAAATTATACTCAGGGTCAAACATGCCTGGCTCTCTGACTTACTGACTCTACCCTTTATCTGTAAAATGTGGGTAATGTTCTCCTCTCCTCATGGAGCTGTGGGGAGGATCAAATGAAACAATAATCCAGACTACATCCCACATCCTGGCTAGCGACCCAGAAAAGTTGGGTGATTGTGCACAAAGTGGGGAGACAGAGAAATTTCCTAGAAAAGCTACACAAAATTTGTTATTCCTCTAAAGGGAAGTTGTTGCATAGCCTCCATCTAGGAAGGCAAGAAAACCAAGCACTTGTTTCGCTTCTGGGCCAGCAGCTAGGCAAAGCAAAACAACAGACAGAGACAAAGTGTGATAAAGGCTCTCTCCATTCACTTCAATTTGGGTTGTCTTTCTGCCACTAACTCCCTCAAACTCACAGATGAATTTTTAAAAGATAATCTATAACTGGGAATATTTTGAAAAGCAAAGGCTATAAAAGAAGGGGAATTAAGTTTAATATTTATACAGGGCAGTTCTAATTAAATTAACACACTCCCAAATATGCTAAGCCAGAGATAGTTGTCTGCTTTTCTTCTAGTTATCCTTCCCCTACCAATTACTGCACTGAGATATTTTAATCTTTGATTCTCCTTGATATCTTTTTATTTCATAGAGAAGGAAGAAAATCGGCAAATCACTATATTTTTAAAGAAGAAAATAAATATTGGAAACCATTTCTTCCAAAAAAGAGAGACGAAGTCCTGTTAGACAGTGACTAATAAATCAGGAATCAACTTGGTCACTATTAAGCCTGACATCAGTATTTATTCATCATCCACTGGGCCACACAGAAGAGCATTTGTGCAGGACTGTGTGGATGGAGATAGTATTTGTGCATCAAATACTGATGCCTCCTATTTTATTTAATTCTATTTACCCCCCCATAGCCAAATAAAGGTATTAATTCTATTCTTCAGATCATAAAAATTGGAACTTAAAAGGTTCAGTAAGGGAAGATTCTAGAAAACAACACAGAAAAGAAGGTGTAGGGAGAAATAAAAGGACGTATTTCATGTTTTGAAATTATTCTTGGTTACTTTAAGAAGCTAGTCACTAGAACCTTCTTATGGTGAACTCTGGAATTCATGCTCTTAAGCAGTTTCTGTCCAGCCCTAGAAGGTCCCTTCGCTTTTCTATTCTCATGACCACCTAACTATCTCCACACAGTCCTGCACAAATGCTCTTCTGTGTGGTCCTCACTGAGATGAAATGGCTCCATTCAGCCAGGACTAAAAGCAGAAAGCTCTTTTGGGGTATTTCTAGGTTGAAAGCAGCAAAAGCAGCCACCCGATTTGGATATTCAGAGAAAACAGGAAGCAGGAAGCCCCTTCCTCCTACAACCTCCACTGCTGCTTTATCCCACTTCTGTAAAACAGAAACAGTCATCATTCCTACCTACTTCTTCGGATTATTGTAAGTATTCAATAAGATATTTACAAAAAGTGCTTACCCCAGTGCCTGGTGTACAGGAAGCATTCAGGAAATGTTAGTTACTATTATCGGGTAAGACAAAAATGTTTCATTTTTATTGCTAAGGAAAAAAGATTCACAGAAGTTAAGAACCCAAGGTCACCAACTGAATGAGATAAAGTATGTAAACGCTGAGCCCAGTGCTTAGGATACAGGAAAGTTCAATGTGAATAATAATATTATGTTTTTGCCATTGTTCAGATACCATGCTGGAATTCAGTTTTCGTGACTCCAAACCCTGTCTCTATAGAAATATTTGCATCCTGTTGACATGAGAAAGCCAGACCTGCTGGCTATCTATCGTGCTATCTGTGCAGATTTGAAGTCTGAGACCCAGGGGTCTCTTCAAAGTCAAGAGAGGGATTGCAGACACGTTCAGACAGCCACTTGATGTCATTCTGCGCGGCAGATGTCCACAGCGGCCTGGCATGCTTTCTGATCGTATCAGCCCATTTTGCCGCTGTTGAGCTGTGACATCCCATGTGACACTCCTCTGCAAACTCATCTGTGGAATGCAGCTGCTCAAGGTTTGCAACTAAGTGATTCTGTGGCAGTCAGGCTTCCCAGGGCTGTCACTCCCTGGCCATGCTCCCTTTTGGTTTCACTAGACCCACAATTATGTGCCGAGTTCCAGGAACACAGTGAGGAAAGCCTGGGAGGAAGGAAGTCTCTTACCGATCCTCTTGCAGTCAGCAATGGAATCTGCCACTAAACCAGAACTGTAAGGGAAGTCTGAGACCCTAGCCCCTAGCCCCTGTACTTAACAAAATGAAGAAACAAGGACTTAGAGAAATTAAAGAATAAAGGCCACTCTGCTAAAGAGTAAAATCAGGAAAACTCACTATGTCAGCACTATCTTTTCAAAAAATGTTTTCATTGATTTCAGAGAGAGGAAGGGAGAGAAGGATAGAAACATCAATGATGAGAGAAAATCATCCATCGAGTACTATGTTGAACAGGAGTGGTGAGAGTGGGCATCCTTGTCTTGTTCCTGTTCTTAGGGGAAATGGTGTTAGTTTTTGTCCATTGAGTATGATGTTGGCTGTGGGCCTGTCATATAT
The DNA here is from genome assembly GCF_000412655.1 of Myotis brandtii. Classification (NCBI taxonomy): domain Eukaryota; kingdom Metazoa; phylum Chordata; class Mammalia; order Chiroptera; family Vespertilionidae; genus Myotis; species Myotis brandtii. The sequence goes on from NW_005354673.1 coordinate 3,587,731, forward strand.
GGCTTTTATTATGTTGAGGTATGATCCTTCTATTCCCACCTTGCTGAGAGTTTTTATCAAAAATGGGTGTTGGATTTTGTCAAATGCTTTTTCTGCATCAATTGATATGACCATGTGGTTTTTTTCTTTCAATTTGTTTATGTGATGTATTACGTTTATTGATTTACGGATGTTGTACCATCCTTGCATTCCTGGGATAAATCCTACTTGGTCATGGTGTATGATCTTTCTGATGTACTGTTGGATCCGATTTGCTAAGATTTTGTTGAGTATTTTGGCATCTATGTTCATGAGGGATATTGGCCTGTAATTCTCTTTCATTGTGTTGTCTTTACCTGGTTTTGGTATTAGGGTGATGCTGGCTTCATAGAATGAGCTTGGAAGTGTTCCTTCCTCTTGGATTTTTTGTAGTAGTCTGAGGAGGATAGGTTTTAGTTCTTCCTTGAATGTTTGGTAAAACTCCCCTGTGAAGCCGTCTGGTCCTGGGCTTTTGTTTGCTGGAACTTGGTCACTATTAAGCCTGACATCAGTATTTATTCATCATCCACTGGGCCACACAGAAGAGCATTTGTGCAGGACTGTGTGGATGGAGATAGTATTTGTGCATCAAATACTGATGCCTCCTATTTTATTTAATTCTATTTACCCCCCCATAGCCAAATAAAGGTATTAATTCTATTCTTCAGATCATAAAAATTGGAACTTAAAAGGTTCAGTAAGGGAAGATTCTAGAAAACAACACAGAAAAGAAGGTGTAGGGAGAAATAAAAGGACGTATTTCATGTTTTGAAATTATTCTTGGTTACTTTAAGAAGCTAGTCACTAGAACCTTCTTATGGTGAACTCTGGAATTCATGCTCTTAAGCAGTTTCTGTCCAGCCCTAGAAGGTCCCTTCGCTTTTCTATTCTCATGACCACCTGACTATCTCCACACAGTCCTGCACAAATGCTCTTCTGTGTGGTCCTCACTGAGATGAAATGGCTCCATTCAGCCAGGACTAAAAGCAGAAAGCTCTTTTGGGGTATTTCTAGGTTGAAAGCAGCAAAAGCAGCCACCCGATTTGGATATTCAGAGAAAACAGGAAGCAGGAAGCCCCTTCCTCCTACAACCTCCACTGCTGCTTTATCCCACTTCTGTAAAACAGAAACAGTCATCATTCCTACCTACTTCTTCGGATTATTGTAAGTATTCAATAAGATATTTACAAAAAGTGCTTACCCCAGTGCCTGGTGTACAGGAAGCATTCAGGAAATGTTAGTTACTATTATCGGGTAAGACAAAAATGTTTCATTTTTATTGCTAAGGAAAAAAGATTCACAGAAGTTAAGAACCCAAGGTCACCAACTGAATGAGATAAAGTATGTAAACGCTGAGCCCAGTGCTTAGGATACAGGAAAGTTCAATGTGAATAATAATATTATGTTTTTGCCATTGTTCAGATACCATGCTGGAATTCAGTTTTCGTGACTCCAAACCCTGTCTCTATAGAAATATTTGCATCCTGTTGACATGAGAAAGCCAGACCTGCTGGCTATCTATCGTGCTATCTGTGCAGATTTGAAGTCTGAGACCCAGGGGTCTCTTCAAAGTCAAGAGAGGGATTGCAGACACGTTCAGACAGCCACTTGATGTCATTCTGCGCGGCAGATGTCCACAGCGGCCTGGCATGCTTTCTGATCGTATCAGCCCATTTTGCCGCTGTTGAGCTGTGACATCCCATGTGACACTCCTCTGCAAACTCATCTGTGGAATGCAGCTGCTCAAGGTTTGCAACTAAGTGATTCTGTGGCAGTCAGGCTTCCCAGGGCTGTCACTCCCTGGCCATGCTCCCTTTTGGTTTCACTAGACCCACAATTATGTGCCGAGTTCCAGGAACACAGTGAGGAAAGCCTGGGAGGAAGGAAGTCTCTTACCGATCCTCTTGCAGTCAGCAATGGAATCTGCCACTAAACCAGAACTGTAAGGGAAGTCTGAGACCCTAGCCCCTAGCCCCTGTACTTAACAAAATGAAGAAACAAGGACTTAGAGAAATTAAAGAATAAAGGCCACTCTGCTAAAGAGTAAAATCAGGAAAACTCACTATGTCAGCACTATCTTTTCAAAAAATGTTTTCATTGATTTCAGAGAGAGGAAGGGAGAGAAGGATAGAAACATCAATGATGAGAGAAAATCATCCATCGACTGCCTTCTTCACACCCCCTACTAGGCATTGAGCCCACAACCCTGGCATGTGCCCTAACCGGGAATAGAACAATGACCTCCCAGTTCATGGGTTGATGCTCAACCACTGAGCCACACACACCTGCACTATTTTGATTTTCATTGGCTGCCAACTAATCTCTCAAGTATTAATTGATAATTACAGAATAAGCTGATAAAGGGATTAATGTTAGACCCCCTCTCAGGAGTATTTTAATTTAGAGGGATTTGAATTCCCAACTGGATGAAATAATTATGGTGCAATGTCAGGCAAAGAGATGAAGTACTGGGTCATATGGCCATGTCTTTTTAGCCCTCAGATCTTTCTTTACAGAATGCAGAACACAGGGAGGGCTGGGTCTATGGTAGGAGAGTCCCTGCCTTTATCTAAGGTAAGTGAAGGGTATCCCTCACCATGCTCTATGACATACACAAAAGGAATAGTCAAGCTTATTGAACAATTTTAACACCAAACTGACCAATGTTCTCAGCACCTAGGTACCTGGGCCCAATGCTAATTTTCATGGTTCCCTTTCTCCTACAGCCTCTGATTCAGGGCAGCAGTCCCTTGACCCTTACCAATGTATAAATTAGGATCCAGCTTGGAGATTAGAGAGAAAACTTACTTAGGTCTCTCTCCTTCAAATTTTAAAAGCTGGAATTATTGCCCTCAGACTTTCACACCACTCCAACCTGTGCAATGGGCCCTCCCCATGTTCTAAGCATCCCAAGAACTCAAATTTGTATGAAAAGAGAGAAACAGGGTTGAGTTTCCCATGTAATATCTAGAGGATCTCAAAAAAAGAAGGAAGTTAGCAAATCATAGGAAGGATTGTCAGAGAAGGAGATCAGAAAAAAATGCAGATAGAAGGCATGCATTTAAGAGGATTATACCAAAGGGATTAGCTGCCAGGAGAATGGGGGGTAGGGGAGAGAGACACTAGAAACATCGTTCCCTCTTTTTTATTGAATTTATTGGGGTGACATTAGTTCACAAAACCATACAGGTTTCAAGTGTCCCTCTTCAGAGAAACTCACATTTGGGCTCCCCGACTTTTACTCTGTTCCTTTGCATGATTCTCTCCCCCCCCCCGCCCCCGAACCCTGCAAATTAATATGATCTCATTTATTTTGATGTCATTGAAAACCCTTTTACCTAGGTCCAGATAAGGTTCAAGTAATGGACCTCATTGAGAAAAATGGAATCAGTAAAATTCCCCAAGCACAGATATCTTGGAATTACAATTCAAACAAAAAACAGGACAAGGAACCAAGAAGCAGCTAAGAAAGCATATCTGTGACCTAAGCTGCTCTCCACGTGGGCCTCGGCAGCAGCACAAAATAACATCAACAACAATAAGCAGGAGACAGGAAGCAGACTTATTCTGCAATGCCAGGGATTTGTGTGAGATATGAGATAGAGTGTTTTGAAAATGGAGCTTATTGAACAAAAGAATTTGTTGCTGAGAGAGGTTGCAGATATATCTTTCTAAACATCTTTGAATATAGGTTAGATTCTTATCTGGCTCATGAGATTTCAGAGTGATGTTTTTTAACATGAAGGTAAAAGACAGGAATCCTCAAAAGCTAGTGTGTGGGCTGACATAAGAATCACCTGGGAAGGTTATGTATAAACATTTCTAAGATTTTGATTCAGTAGATCTTGGGTGGAGCCCAGGAACCAGTTTTCAAATAAGCTCTCCAGGCATCTGTCATGCAGCTAGGTTTGAGAATCACTGACTTAGAGAGATGATCCCAAGTAGGCCCTCTGGGAGCTGGGCCCTGGTTCAGTGACTCTGCTAATAGACATACACACCCTATGACTTCTTGCAAATATATACATACAGTGCTTTTCTTCAGATCACTGTAACACAATATAGAGATTATTTTTTCCCCATTCTGATATGTCCTACAACAGAGTAACATACATGAAGATTTCTGAGAGTAGTGCAATGATAATGCTAGCTACTTGTTGCTTCGGAAAGTATTTTGCTAGCATGTTATCATCATCATCATCATCATCATCATCATCATCACAATCATTTTCTAAAAGTACCAAAACCTGTAAATTAGTTACTTTTGTTCCCCTATCCCAGTGATCAGCAAACTGCAGCCCCTTGAGTGTGGCTCTTCCACAAAATACCACATGCGGGCGCCCACGTACAGTGCGATTGAAACTTCGTGGCCACACTCAAGGGGCCAAAGAGCCGCATGCGGCTTGCAAGCCGCAGTTTGCCGACCACTGCCCTATCCGATTCCCTGGATGTTGATTGGAAAGAAGCACTGAAATTGAAGGGTCATTCACTTGGTTGTAGCTTTTTCTACTGTTTCCTGACCCACATTTAGACTCATGATTAAAGTCTGATCTACTGATCATCCTCTCTTGTATTTCTTGCTAACCATTACTGGGCACTATGGTCTTAGCATGGCTAGAGTTCAGATTTGAATTTGAGGGTAGAAATAGTTTGTTTAGATGGGCGTAAGCCCTATGCTCCAACCAAATGTACTGGAAAACTGTTGGGAGTTATGAGCAGTACACTTGATAGCAAAGCAGTGTATTATTTCTCATTTGGCATTTTTCCTTGAGTTTACAACAACATTCAAGACCTCCCAGGGAGGACAGAGGCCTCAATCAAGACATTTCCTCAGGCACTACACAACATGAGACACTAAAAGTATTTGTTGGCCAATAAATTAATCACTCAAAGCAGTTCAGAAATAATCTGCAAGTCTTCAAAAAAGTTTGGATCAGATTTTTGTCTGCTAGTATGGGCTGTGATTAATGCTGTCACATTAACTATTCTTTTCCAGCCACTCACACAAAATTAGATGACATTGTCAGCTTTTTATGTATTTAAAAATGAAATTGGTTGCAAATAACATAAGCCAAGATAAAAAATAAAAACTACAGATTCACATTCCTTTAAAGAAGTAAAATTTGGGGAGTTCAGGTGTGGCTGGATCTAGGACCTTAAGGACTATCATTAGGGCTTGACTTTCTTTTTTCTTTCTCTGTATCTCAGACAAGTTCTTTTTCTCTCCAATCAATGTGAACAATTCCTACTAGTAGTGTCAGCCTTGCATCCCACATGTAAGAACGCCAGTGGACAGAGAGCACCTTCCCTGATGACTCTAGCTTGGGAAACATACAGAACCAATAGCACCATGTGCCCACCACCCAAAGTCAAAGCTTCTGTCACCTCATATTAGGACCCCTTCTTCCCCCACCTCCCTACCTCTGGCAACCACCATGCTGCTGTTTGTGTACATAAGTTTCAGTTTTATATTCCATGGTCCTATATACAGATTTTGTAAATTAGTAATCCACACATGTAATCTATATGTTCATGTAGACTAATGTCACCCCAATAAAATTTAAAATAATGAAAAAAAGAACCAATAGCTGAAGACAGAAGAATAGGCTATTGTGATTGATCAAGCCTATATTATGAGCCCAACCCTATAACTAGAAGTGAGTTGGGGTGGAGAGAGTTCCCACCTCCATTAGAAAAATGTAGCTTTCAATTACTTACAGAAAACAAATTATATTGTCCAAATAAAGGAAAAAGATGCTAGTCAAGCAACACAAAGATGTCTACTACTGTGATAATGTCAGGCAGTATTCTCATTAGAGCCAATTATTTCTGATAATAGATTCATGGAAAAGGCTAAGAGAAATCAGTGGGTTCGACCTCCTACCCTGAATAAAGATGAGTTCTGTCAACAATTATTATCTGGCATCATAGTAAAATATGAAGAATAGACACACCTGGATTTAAATCCTAACCCTGACAGAACATAGCTATGTAACATTGATCAAGTTAGTTAACAACTTTTGTTTTCAGTTTTCTCATTTGTAAAATAAATTTAGAAAGAATCTAATTTATAGGATTGTTGATTAAATGAGATAGCGTACACTAAAAAAGAGTACCTTGCTCATAGTAGGTGCTCAATAAATATTAATCTTCTTCCTTGAACATACCCTCCTTCTATCATTACAGCTTTTACCCTGTGATAAGATGACACCTAAATCAAACCAGCCAGATAAGAAATATCTTACTTTGAAAAACCTATGAGACAAAATAAATAGACAATACGAATATTTTATTGAAGTTCAACTTAAATCATTTCTCTTCATCTCTTATCTATTACTTCCTGCTCATTTATCAGTGAGATTTAAAAGCAGTGGCTCACTATCCTCTATAATAAGAATTCTTCAAACAATAAAAGAGAATAATTAAGTACTTTTTTACTCTTTCTCTCATGTGGTTCTCAAGTTTCCTTTTGTATATCCTCTCTCTCTCTCTCTCTCTCTCTCTCT
>NW_005354673.1:3594348-3605125 GCF_000412655.1 Myotis brandtii
AGGGTAAACAGATAAGCTCTTCTGAGAGAGCCTCTTACCCAGTTCATCACTGTAGCATTTTACAATGTGAACCACACCCTGTAATTAAAGTTTTTACAAAAAGTACATGACCCATTTCCCCCCAAAATAATCTGGGAGTGCTTTGCCCACACCCAAAACTTACATCCATCTCCCAAAAATAATTAATACAAGAGCCTATACAATGTTGCTCATTTCCCACCCAGGGCTTCAGGTAGAGCATTTCTTCTGTGTAGCATTGATTTAGTTAGCTCTCTGTTTATTTTACTTTCAAGAAAAGAATATCTTATTTCATTACTTTCTTCTGATGATTAATATCTAAATGCCCCATTAAGTGTGACAGATTTATTTTTTGGAAAGATGTGTCTTTGTAGTGGTGGCTCAGTGGTTGAGTATCGACCTATGAACCAGGAGGTCACAGTTCAATTCCTGGTCAGGGCTTATGCCTTGGTTGCAGGCTCAATCCGATTGTGCAGGAGGCAGCCAATCAATGATTCTCTCTCATCATTGATGTTTCTATCTCTCTCTCCCTCTCCCTTCCTCTCTGAAATCAATAAAGATATATATTTTTTAAGAAATATCTGTCTTTGTAGGATCAGATGCCAAACCAACCTACACATCAAGAGAGATGGGCTGAAGAGTGAGAGCAATCATTTTCTAATTGGCTTGTGCCTTTCATGTGGACAGGACTAAATACTAGAAGGGGTAGAGAGAAATAATGATGAAAAGAATGAGGAAAGGAGTGGGGAGGGGAAACGATAGAGGGTACAAGGGAGCATATGGGTCTCCCATAAATTATGCCATTTGTACATTAATTACATTGATTGATTTGCATTTGCCACTGATAGGAAAATGAGACTCTTGTTTCTTCCAGCCTTATTTAGCCTCTAAAGGGCAAAGTAAAACAATGTCATTCAGAAGCTATAAATCTGGCTGGGGAGAGAGCCCCAATGACAGCTTCCAAGCAGAGCTATTAAAAAAGGAAAACAGATTAACTTCTCAGCACCATCATTTTAATGTCTGTGTCTCCTCTGCCCCCTGTGGTCCTTATAGCCCCTAATCTTCACCATGGTGATGGGTAGTGTACTGTCTCCTCCCCTCATGAAGGGCACCAGTTGGACAACAATCCAAATTCAGTAATCATTCCCAACCTTATCATTTTCAAACAAATTTCCAAAACATGAGGATAATTAAGTCTTAACATAATTTTGTGAGTAGACAGGAAATGAGTTATCTGTATTTTATAAATAAGGATATTGAGGCTTCAAAGTAAGCTACATGAGTTTACCCAGCTTGTAAGTGATGAGGTCCAGATTTGAACTTCTGCCAGGCCATCTGTGTCTTCATGCATGCAGCTCCTTTAACCTGTGTCCCCCTTCTTCCCCTGATTCACCTAGCAAACTCCCATTTATTCTTTGAGGCCCTGAACAAATGTCACCTTCTCTGTAAGTCTTTCTAACCAATGCAGGCAGTGAGTTGCTGTCTCCTCTAGCAATTTTCCTGTGACTCGATGATATTTCTCACTCTGTATTACAATTGTTTTTCTTATCTCTACAAATACAATGAGATTATTTCAAGGATAAAAACAGTAGTTTATTATTTTGTTTTTCCAGTGCCAGACACATTGTATTTGCTCAATTAATGTGTAATGAGGAAATGGATTAATAAATAAATAGTCTTAAATTACATATAATGAGAAACCATTTCAACAAAATGCTTCCTAAGTAAACACAGAGAATATGGAGGTAGCCATGAGATGGAATAAAATGAACTATTTCCTTCTGAAGCATCATGAGTATTGGAGTGAGCTAGTAGATGTGGGGAATTCAATGGTTACATTCATGGTTGTCACAGCCCACGTTTTCCTGAATCTGGTTGGTGGGTAGAAAAGACCCCTTGGTTTGCCAAAATGGTCTTTAGCACAAGCATCTACATAATAAAAGCCTAAGCGACCATTACGGCAGAAAGACCAGAACGACCAGTTGCTATGACGTGCACTGACCACCAGGGGACAGACACTCAATGCAGGAGCTGCCTCCTGGTGGTCAGTGCACTCCCACAGGGGGAGCGCTGCTCAGCCAGAAGCCGGGCTCATGGCTGGCGAGCACAGTGGTGGTGGCGAGAGCCTCTCCCACCTCCGTGGCAGCACTAAGGAGCAGTGAGCCAAGCAGTAAGGAACAGTAAGCAGGCTGGCAGTAAGGAGCAAGGGGTCCTGGACTGCAAGAGGGCACAGGCGAGGCTGAGGGACCCCCATCCAGTGCACAAATTTTATGCACTGACCCTCTAGTATCCTATATAATAAAAGCCTAATATACTAAGTGTCTGGTTGGCCAATCAACCAGTCAAAGCATAATATGCTAATGATATGCTAAGGCCGCTCAACCGCTGGCTATGATGTGCACTGACCACCAGGAGGCAGACAGTTGACTGGTCGACCAGTCCCTATGATGTGGACTGACCACCAGGGGGCAGAAGCTCCAACAGTAGGTTAGCTTGCTGCTGGGGTCCGGCCAATTGGGACTGAGCAAGATGGGCCAGACACACCCTGGAGCCCTCCCGCGATCCTTCCCCAGCTAGCCAACCTCCCGTGTCCCTCCCTGGCCCCGATAGTGCACTGATGGGGTCCCTTGGCCTGGCCTGCACCCTCTCAAAATCCGGGACCCCTCAGGGGATGTCGCAGAACCAGTTTCAGCCCAATGGCAGAACAGGTTGCTATGATGCACACTGACCACCAGGGGGCAGATGCTCAATGCAGGAGCTGCCCCCTGGTGGTCAGTGTGCTCCCACAGGGTAAGTGCCACTCAGCGGCAGTGGCAGGAGCCTCTCCCACCTCCATAGCAGTCAGATGTCCCCCAAGGGCTCCTGGACTGCGAGAGGTTGCAGGCTGGGCTGAGGGAATGCCCCCTTCCCCAGTGCACAAATTTTGTGCACCAGGCCTCTAGTATTTCATAAAAGGTTCTAAAATACCCAATCCTCCTAGAGCCTTTGCTACTATAAGTTTCAACTTCTTTGTAAAATTTTCACATACTAAAGATTTTATTCTTTGTATACTCTGATCTATAGACCTGTATAATGGTAAATTACTGAACCACTCCCTGACATATAGCAGCATCATATATTCCATAACCAATCTCTGTGTAGGCTAGAGGGAAGGTGACTATCTGATGCCTCAGAGAAGATGGACAGTTACTACATATGGTTCTTTTTCCCATGCCTAGGCTCTTGAGGGAGCAGAAGACATCACACAGTGAAAAGTCACAATGATTAAATGGGACAACCCATCACAGGCCTGTCTTAGCTCCCATAACCTCTCCACAATGGATTGTTTTTGTTTAGTTTTTTTTCTGAGGTATCCCTTAGTACAAGAAAGCTCAAGAATTATCTCACCTACATAAGGATGTATCTACCATGAACCACTCGGGGCAAGGATTGTCACCTCACCACTTTCTTAGCAGAGGAAAAGACAAAGACCTAAATGCAAAAAGTGTAGCTTTGGTTGAAATTTTGCATCTGGTAATGATTGCTCCCATATGCAGGGAGGATAAATACCAAACAAGAGCTCTCATGCCGATCCCCAGTCATAACCTAAATCAAACCCACTTTTCCTATTTTTGCTGGACCTCCATATGTTTTTGACAGTTCACAGAGACTTTCTTGTTGGTTCTCAAGCCACTTTTGCTTTGGGACCCTCACTTTTTTCTCTTTTAGGTCACACATGAGGCAAAGTCAAATTAAGCACATGCCCTAACTAACTCTTGCTCCTGGAACTCCAGATTGAGTTAGATAACCACCTGGAGAGAAATTCAAGTAACCAAGGATGTCACTGCACTTATACCAGTACAGGTGGGTGAAACCCCATGTAAACTACCATTTCCTCAGAAACTCAGTCTCTGTTATGACCTCCCATACCCTTCATGGTGGCCATAACGTTTGGGTATTTGGTGTCCTATATTATAGGAACATTAAAACTGCCAAGAGCCACTAACCATTAGGTTCTAGATAGGTAAGACTTAACTCCCCAAACAGGCTGTAAAGTCTTCATGAGCAGCTACTATGTTTTAGATCTTTTTCCATAGTCTCTAGATTAATCTTCTATATTGTGTGGGTTCTAATAATAAAAAGGGTTACTCTATTTGCAGCTCCAGCTTAGATTCTCATATAAGACATACATATCATCTCAAAAGATCCATTTGGCTAGTCATAAAGTTTAAGTACAGGAAGCTGGGTCTCTGGTTTTTGCAGTGAGAATACATGAGGAGTGACACCTTTCCAGGTTTTGGACAAGCTTTTTTGACAATCTAAACCATCAATGTCTTGTGTTTTTGTCTGATGACTTCAGAACAGAAAATGAACCGGCATTTGTAGAGGTAAAAGTTTGGTCGTTGGACAATTGCTCCACACACTTTTCTATTGTTTATTTATAGCTTTTTTGGGGGGGGGAGGAGGGGGGGAGGATAATTTAATTGAAATCCAAAACGGCTTCTAGGACTGTAAGCTTTGATAAATAATTACTAATGGTTTTCACCTATCTCTAAAGAGAAAGAGCAGCCTCTCTGGCAGCTGACAGTCTAGCTAGCTCAGGGGTGGGCAAACTTTTTGACTCGAGGGCCACAATGGGTTCTTAAACTGGACCGGAGGGCCGGAACAAAAGCATGGATGGAGTGTTTGTGTGAACTAATATAAATTCAAAGTAAACATCATTACATAAAAGGGTACGGTCTTTTTTTTTTTTTTAGTTTTATTTATTTCAAAATGTAGTTTGCCCACGGCTGAGCTAGCTTCTGAACTTGACTAATGCAATGAAGAGAAAGAGGTCAACAAAGTGTGAATTGGAGATAACCTAAGTTTTTTGTTTGTTTTTTAAATAATGAGCATAAGGAATCTGTTTCTGTGACAAACACGATTACAGGGAAAACAAGTGTGCTCAATAATCCATCTCTGTGCCTATACTCCAACAACAGTGGGGGTAGCTCATCTGACACCTCTCTCACTCAAATCCTAGTCATCCATATGCACTAGAAAAAGGCAGAGTTAGGACAGAACTTATTAATGTGATGTATTAGTAGGAGCCTGATCACTACCACTCATAACCCAGCATTACTTTAGTCAACATTTTAAGTAATCTAATGACCCTTTCACTTCTATTCATGAAGACATTGGCTGCACACCAATCAACACACATTGACTTATACATTTCTACAATGTCTATTATTATACACTCCATGAGAAAGAAACCTAAATTATATTCAAAGAAAATAAAGCTAGACATGGCCTGAAAACCTAGGAAGGTAAACTATTTTCTCAATTACCACCTTAAGCATCTCTGTACTCCATAGAATAATAAATAGTATTTTCAACAAATAACAACAACAAAAAATAACTGAGGCCTACATGATTCCAATTACTTGCATGTAACACAAGTCTCCTAATTCCAAGTTCAGTATTATTATATACTAGAGGACTGGTGCATGAAATTTGTGCACTGGGGGCGGAGGGTGTCCCTCAGCCCAGCCTGCATCCTCTCCAATCTGGGACCCTTCAGGGGATGTCCGACTGCCGGTTTCAGCAGATATCCCCACAATCCAGGACTGCTGGCTCCTAACCACTTGCCTGCCTGATTGTTCCTAACTGCTTCTGCCTGCCAGCCTGATTGCCTCCTAACCACTCCCCTGCCAGCCTGATTGACACCTAACTGCTCCCCTGCCAGCCCGATCACCCGCAACTGCCCTCCCCTGCCAGCCCAATCACCCCCAACTACCCTCCCCTGCCAGCCCGATCGCCCTCAACTGCCCTCCCCTGCTGGCCTGTGACAATGTGGGGGTGGCCATCTTGTGATGACATGGGGGTGGCCATCTTGTGGTGGCCATCTTGCGATGACACAGGGGTGGCCATCTTGTGACAACATGGGGGCAGCCATCTTGTGACAGACATCTTGTGATAATGTGGGGGTGGCCATCTTGTGACAACATGGAGCAGCCATCTTGTGATGACATGGGGTGGCCATCTTGTGGTGGTGTGAGGGTGTGAGGGTCAATTTGCATATCACCTCTTTATTATATAGGATAACATTAACAAGATTTTCAGGTTCTCCTTTGCTAACTCTTCTTTTTCATTTTTTATTTTATGTTGTTAATCCTTACCCAAGGATATTTCTTTTCTATTGATTCTCCCCACCCCATGGTTTTTCATTGGGATGGGGTTGAGTCTATTAGCCCATTAGCTGTTGGTGGAGACCACCATAAAAGAGTTAACTCCAACAAATTTGATACTTAAAAAAAATTTTTTTCACATTGGAGAGTTAAAGTTAATGCAAACTCTTCAATTCAATTGCTACTTAACTCCCTGTGTGTTTACTTTTTATCTCAAGTTGACTGCACACCCCTAGAATCTCATTGAACAGTCATACTCAATGAGATTGTCTAGATTAAGCCCTTTGAAACTATAATTTACCATGCAAATATGGGATAGGATTTAAATTGTGAAAAAAGTGTGATTTTTCACTACCTCCTGCTTCCTCATCCACCCTTTCTTTTCTAGGCCTTCCCCTCCCCCCAATTTGTGATTGTTTTCTTATTAGACTAGTGGGTTAGATCAAAAGAAAGAAGGAAAGGAAAATAAGATAATGTTGATGACTATAATAATAATAATAGCTAACATTCAATATTTAACTACTGTGTGTCACACTCCTTATAAATGTCATTTGGATGCTCACAATTAAGGCTTAGAGATGTTGTACAAGGTCACACAGAGATAATTAACATGGCAGAGGCAGAACTGGACCCTGGACAGTCTGACTCCTTGGCAGGATACTTTCTGCACTGCCAAGCTGCCTTCCTCATCAGTTCATAGGCTCTGAGGCTTCTGTTCCAAGACCCAGAGATCCAAGTATGAGATGAATATAGAAAGGAAGTTTACTGACAAATGACCTGGGATGAGAAATACTAGAACAAATTTAATTGAGATAGCTTGCCCTCACTTCACTGTGCATGGGGCAGAACTGCTTCAGACCCTAGAGGGCAAAAAGCAAACATGTGTCAGTAACACTCTCAAAGAGGGATGCCCTGACTCCCTTCTCAGTAGGAAGAAATAAAAACCCTGATTAGCAATCACAGCTTAAGCCCTTCTTACCTTGCCATTTAGCCTGCAGATAGTTTTTTTAAAATATATTTTTATTGATTTCAGAGAGGAAGGGAGAGAAAGAAAGAGAAAGAGATAGAAACATCAATGATGAGAGAGGATCATTGATCAGCTGCCTCCTGCATGCCCCCTAGTGGGGTCGAGCCCACAACCCAGACATGTGCCCTTAATCAGAATTGAACCCAGGACCCTTCAGTCCACAGGCCAATACTCTATCCACTGACTCAAACCAGCCAGGTCTGCAGGTCCCTTTTTTCTCTCTCAGGGTTTCAAGAGAATCTCCGCAGGAACTGATTTACCAGACTACCCCCCAGGGAGGCAGCACATCTGTCTGGTCGCCTTCCTCCTATCTTCCCATACCAAACAAATAAAATAAAAGTGACTGTCTAGTAACCTGGCCCAAGGAACTTGCCTGGGAAGTTGTTACACTCTGATTACCACCCAATGGTTCTTTTGACAAAGTAAAGGTAAATCAGTGTGGCAGATATTGGCCAGCTGTTCCTCAAGCTTTATTCCTCTTCTCTCTGGCTTCCATCCATTTTCCAGTGTCTCTGGCATTTAGATGCAGCCATTTGACAGATTGAGTGAAACAGTGGGTACCAGTTCCAGCTCTGACCCACATACACCTCTCACCTGTGATCCCTTTGTATCGGTTAGCTTTTGCTAGATAATGAACCACTTGCTTAAAAGAACAAACATTCATTGTTTTTACAGTTCCTAGTTTAGGCTGGGTGGTTGTGACCTGGGCTGGTTTGCCTGGGGCTAATGGTCCAGCATGGCCTCCCTCACACGTCTGGGCATTGACTCAGTGCCATCTGAGGTGATGGGGATGACATGGCCATGTATTGCTCATTGTCCATCAGGCTCTCCTGGGCTCATTCACATGGTAGAAGTTGCAGGGGTCCCCAAGAGAAGCAAGAAATGAAAAGTCTCCAGACATTTCTCAGGTCAGCCCTTGCATCACATTTGCTATTGTCCCATTGGCCAAAGCAAGTCACGCAGCCAACCCCAGAATCAGAGTGGGAATGGAATTACTGTGACCATTTCAAACATTTTTAGAGTATGGATAATGATAGATATTATTTATTTCATATGCACTGTGAATCAGATGTTGTACATTTAATGCAACCGTCCAATGAAGAGGTTGTTAAAATTATCCTTTTGCAGATAATATAACTTATTCAACTCCTAACTGCTAGAACTAAGATTTAAACCCAGAAGAGTGACTGTTGCTAGGGCTGCCCTCAGGGAATTGGGTCCCAGGAGGAAGAAGCATGTACACCTAGGAGATGGAAGTCCTGGGATCTGGAACTAGACCTCCTGGGAGCAGGAAAATAAGTATATTGATGTATAGACCCTTTCCAAGCCTAATACTCCATTATTCTAAGTAATGAAGGATAAATGGATAAAAGGAGAGCTATCAACTTCACCTGGGTAGCTCCTTTTCCACCATGGTTAACCACAATTCCATCTGAAGCTCCATCTTCCTGCTTATTGTAACATTTTTGAAGAAAATAAAATCTATCAAAATGCCTTTCTTTGTCTATTTGTGGATAGATGTCTACACTGAGGGCTTCCCTGGAAGTGACTTGTTGAAGATGACAGAGCCTCTGTCTGCCTGGTTCCCTGAATGACTTTGTAGAGCAGAGCCCTACTCCTCACTTATGGCTGGGCTTCTCATATTAGTGGAAAACTAACATTTGTTTTTTTAAGCCACTGAGATTTTAAGGTTCATTTGCTAATCAGCCAGCATTAATCTAGCCAATACAAGTAGATACCTGTGGTCACTTTTTTAAAAATTGATTTTAGAGACAGAAAGGGAGAGAAAAAAACCATTGATGTGAGAGAAAAACATCAATCAGTTGACTCCTGCATGCACCCCAACCAGGTATCGAACCCACAACCTGGGTCTATGCCCTGACTGGTAATCAAACCTGTCACGTTTTGGTGTGTGGGACAATGCTCCACCAACTGAGCAACACAGGCCAGAGCACCTGTGATTCCTTTTTTTACATACTTCCTAAGAGGTGACAGATGAGGAAACTGATCAAGACATGCCACTGAATCATGCCACAAAGCTCATGAGCCTGTGGCTTAAAACATGCCCAATATAACCATACACTGAATCCTGGGAAGGGCATGAGTAAGCATTGACCCTGTAGGTAGATGTTTCTCTTAGCTCTTCGGTGAACCAAGCAATAAACATCTCAGTAATAGCCAACTAGGAGACATTGGGGCTTAGAAGACACTGAAGTATGAAGGGAGTGACAAGTCAGAGACATGCTTTACTGCTCTATTCAAACCAGAAAGAAAACATTTCTATAATTTAAAAAGCCCCAAGCCACATAAGAAATACAATTTTCTCTCAAGCCACCCAGCACACATAGCCACAGGGAGAGGTAAAGATGCGGTGCATGTACCTCATGTCAAATCAGGCTGGAAGTCATTGTCAAGGTGAAAAACATCGGTGCCAAAAATGGGACACCAGTGCCCACAGCACTTGGTCTGCTGCAGCCTCTCCTAGCCAAGAATCTCAAGGAATTTTACCTGAAATTTAGTCAGCAACCCTGCAAAGACTCAAGATCAACACTTTCTCAAAGACCAGGGATCAAACAAAAGAAAAAGGAAACTACCCCCAGCTAGTAAGGAGCAGGGCTTGGCTCAATCAAAAGTCAAGTTTGAATTTCAAAAATGGCTTGATTAATTTACACACTTGAGTAATTTTCTGAGATCCAGCTAGAATTCTGAAAGGAAAAGGATCAGAATTTCATAAAACGATATACTTATAGCTGTCAGATATGTGGATGTTCAGTATCCCAAGAGGGACTTCTTACAAAAGATTCTTTAGAAGCAACTCAGAACCAATACCTAATTTAGTAGAGAGGGTTTGTCTCCTTCCTGGAACTCCTTGAAGTGAGAGCTAAGCAAGAGTTCCAGAGGATTAAAACTCTGAATGGCCAGTCTTAGTGATGTTAAGTAATAATAATTATTATTACTATAGCTTCCTTATATTGAGCACTTTCTACATGCCAGGCTCACTATTTTATTTACTTTATACATATTTGTATATTTGTTTCTCACAATAAGTTAATGTTAAAATACTACTGTTATTTCTATTTTAAGATGGGGAAATTGAGAACTGGGGTACTTAATTAACTTACCCAAGGCCATGTAGCCAGTGAGTGGCAGAGCCAAGATTCAAACCCAAGCTCTCTGTCTCTAAAGCCATGCTTGCAACTATCATGTTACTATTACTAATGCTTGAATAGCCAAAAAATTATTGGAATAATCATGTCCCATTTCTAGCTGCCTTTGACATACAGAAGATGGAAAAGCATTTTTATCTCCCCTTGATATACTAAAAAAGATCCTAGGATGAGGTGGGATGGGGTCTGAGTGGAGGGGAGCTATGTGTGGGAAAAATGGGGGGCATCTGTAATACTGTCAACAATCAATAAAAAATAAAATAAAAAGACCCTCTCAAATGGATTAGAAAATTTTGGTACATCTACACAATGGAATACTATGCTGCTGTAAAAAAGAAGGAATTCTTACCATTTGCAACAGCATGGATGGAACTGGAGAGCATTATGCTAAGTGAAATAAGCCAGTCAATGAAAGA
>NW_005354673.1:3605259-3624317 GCF_000412655.1 Myotis brandtii
ACTTGTATGCATGCATATAAGCATAACCAATGGACACAAGACACTGGGGGGTAGGGGAGGCAGGGGAAGATCAAGGGGGGAAAAAAGGAGACATATGTAATACTCTTTGTAATATTTTAAGCAATAAAACAAAATTTTAAAAAGACCATCTCAATAAAACTAGAAGAGAAAATGTTAATTGAATAACTAAAAAATAAAATATTAATTTTTGTTTTTAATAAATTATCTTTATTATAAAGAAAACAAATAATAATTTTTAAAAAGACCCTGCTGGTTCGGTGTGGCTCAGTGGTTGAGCATTGACCCATGAACCAAGAGGTCACTGTTCAATTCCTGGTCAGGACACATGCCCAGGTTGTGGGCTCCATCCCCAGTAGGGGGTGTGCATGAGGTAGCCAATTGATGATGTTTCTTTCTCATAGATGTTTCTATTTACCTATGCCTCTCCTGTCCTCTCTCACAAAAAAAATCAATAAAAACAAATTAAGCTAAAAATTTAAAAATATCCTAGGTTATATTCTGAGTCTCAGATTCTATGCTTTCAAGATCACTAACAACTTCTGTGTCTTATGGAAGAAATGTCAAAGTTATCAGCTGCCCAGGATTCAACTTCCCTCAGATAAAAGTTTTTCTGGGAGCTGGGCTGATTGAGAGCTGGAGTTTAGGGGAGCAGAAAGCCCAACCAGAGAGGATGAGCCTTGTGGAAGTTAGAAAAGGGACTGGAAAGTCTCTGTAAATAATAAAGACCCATGTCCCCTTTGAGTAATACCCAGGATGGAAGGGATTCCTGAAGGTTCCTATGGAACCCACCCTGTGGCCTGAAGAAGAACAAAAAGTGTCTCTCTGTCCATATATGTGGTCAGTAGAGAGGGCCATTATGAGGAGCTACTTGGGACCAGCAAGCCTCTGAGCTTGGCAGTAAAGGACTGAATTGGAGAGTTGCAATATGTGGCAAAGAGAAAAATAATCACAAGGGAGCCCTGTGGGAAGGATATAACCCCCCACCCCCCTCCTCATTTTCCTGATCTCATGAAAGTCTGCCCAAACAATATAATAATCCTATGAAATGTGTTTCCTCAAACATAATGTGATTGATTTTCTCACACACCCTTCCAATAGATGAGAACTTGGAGCCAAATTTAATTTGCTTTAGAGAAAATAAAATGATATGCTATTTCCTGCACTTGAGTGTTATAGAGTAATATTCCCTACTCATACATTTACAGTACTGCATGCAAATATGGCCCATGCGCTATGGATCAGTCTGACAAACTCGATGGTTGATTACATGCTTGAAATATTTTTTATTGTGGTAAAATATACAAAACATAAAATTTTATGTGTGTACTTCAGTGTCATTAAGTGTATTCACATTGCGATGGAAGCTCAACATCAATTTGCTTCAAGAATTCACCTTGGTGGTGAAGAAAAACTTCCCAGGGCCTTTTGATACACTTAGGGCATCCAGCTACATTGGCCACACTTTTAACATTTTTGATAAAAAGGAAATACCATTTGGCCTTTAGGAAGCTCAACAAAAGACTTAATATTTACTTTAGTATGCACGTTGGATTCTATTATGTTTTAGCATACAAAATAAGAAAAAGCAACTGTAAAACAGCCCTAAAATAAAAAAAAATAAAAAAAACACTTCAGAAAGTTAGATGGGCCCTGGCCAGGTAGCACAGTTGGTTAGAGTGTCATCTGGACATGCCAAGGTTGTGGGTTTGATCCCCAGTCAGGGCACATACAAGAATCAACCAATGACTGCATAAATAAGTGGAACAACAAACCTCTCTCTCTCACTCACTCTCGCTCTCTCCCTACCTTCCTCTCTCTCTCTAAAATAATCTTCAAAAAAAAAAAAGCTAGATGAGAAGAGCTTATAAAAAACTCTCGCTCTCTCCTTACCTTCCTCTCTCTCTCTAAAATAATCTTAAAAAAAAAAAAAGCTAGATGAGAAGAGCTTATAAAAACCCATCTGCCCACCAAAGTCAGAGATCAAATAATCATACAAACATAAAGAAAACCATTAACCTCTGCCTTCACCTCAATGGGACACTGGTATGCCTGCCATCGCACACCCTAATGGCCATGACTTTGAGTAAATCTTGGTGTGATTTGTCTAGCAATCTGAGGCCTAGAAGATGCATAACTGGATTCTACATTGGTGAATACTGGTGTTAGTGTCAGTCAACTGAATGTCTGTCTTAGCCACACCCTTTAAGTTTTTCTCTCCCCAGGATTTCATGCTAGGAGCAAGTGTGGTTTCCTGAATGAGATCTACATTCATATTCACCCAAGCATTCATATTCACCTCTTCTTCTGTCCTAATGAGGCAGGAAATCCAGGCAAGCTCTGGATCGCAAGAGTTTTATTTCCATACCATTATCCTCATCAAAAAGCATTTATTAAACACCCAATTATAGATAATGCTGTAAAAGCTTTCATCTCTGCAGAAAGAGAACCATACAGACACAAGCCTAATCCTCTAAGAGTTCATAACCTATTCATAAATGAGCAATGGGCACAGATTACAGCATTGACTCCTCGCTCTGGTTGTGTCACAGAATTCCAAGTATAAAATGAATGATAATTTACCTTCATTTTAAAGACAGCTGGCATATCAGTGGATAGACTTCACCACCACTACCACCACCCCCATACCTCCAATTAGAGGCTAATAGCCACATTTTGGTTACAATTCAGGAAGCTTAATTTCACACATGAAATATCTCGATAATGTAGACTATATATACGGACTTCAAGGACATGGAAGGGTGATTTCACAAAATGGAATAAATCTAAGCTTGACAACCCCAGAAAGGTTGGTAATCAATTACTAACTTGTGGTTCATGCTAATCAAAGGAGAGCCAGCCTAGCATCTGCACCAGAGACCAGCAGGGCTAACCTTTGGAGAACAGTGTCATGGCCCTAGACACCACTAATCATGATGCAATCAGTAATCCTGAGAAGGACTCTTCCCTCCCCAAGGAGAGCAGCCATGGCATCACCAAATCTGCAGCTCTTTCCAGCCAGACCAACCTGAATTCAGACCTGTATTAGCCTCTTGTGAGCTGTGTGACCTTGGCAAAGTCATTTTACTTCTCTGAGCCTCACTTCCATCTGCAAGATGGTCATGATGATTTCTAAACATGGGGCTGTTTGGAGAGCTTTATAAGGTGGCTTATACAATGCCTACAACACTGTAGACACACAATAAATCATGTTCCCTTCTTTGAATAACATAAAACAGAGATCACTGACTGGAAGTCTATATATTTCAGTTGGACAATAGAATGTGTGAAATAGTTCAATTAAATGCAATATACCAAAATCAGAAAAATAAAAATATGGGTTTTCAACTTTTCTTTAAAAATGGAAATTTCTGGCAAAATGATGGCCATATTACTCCTAGGCAGTTTACTCACTGATTCCAAAAAGGGCAGTCCCCTTCAGAAGGGGTGTGCTCTCCTCACATCACCCCAGACCCCACCCAGCAGGCAGTCTTCATTCTCCACATGTTTCAAGCTTCCATAGGCATTTGAGTTTGAAGTCCTTGCCATCATCACAGGGAGCCTGGGTCCTTCAACAACATTAACAGGAAAGAGCATTCTTTGGCCCTGCTATGAACAAGACGCTGCTCATACTCCTTGTCTGAATTTGTAATTCCAAGACAAAAGCAAAGCCGATCTTTCTCTCCTTTTCCTGCTCCATTCTCTCCTCCACCTCATTTTAAGAAAACTTTTCTATGTGGGTGGACTTCAGTCTGCACACTTGATAAGGCTTACAGATCAATGCTTCATCATTCTCTTTGGGTTAGCTTGTTGGATATTGACACATTCTACCAGGTGGCCAGATAAAATGTGTCAGCATATGATCCCACTTGTAATTGAATAATCAAATGCTTGTTAAGGCTCTAAACAAGTTCTGTGTAACAGCCCCAGGGCAACGACTCCCAGTGAAGTCTTGGCTCATGTGTCCCTGTCCCAGAGAGTTGTTGAGGTGTAAAAGCCAACACCTTCTCTTGGGGCCTGAAAGGGACCACAGAAAGGTCCATCTTTAAACATCTTCTGTAGCCCCATCTACATGGGGATAATAATGCTAATTCCAGGGTTATTGTGAAGGATTATTTGTCTCCTTGCCACAGAGAACTAGTCATTCTTCAGATGTTACTCCAGAAGTCACATATAACACATATAATGCTGCTAATGTCAGTCAATAATCAGTGAATTAGAAGACTCTGGAGGAGACTGCAATTGCTCCCTCAAGTAATTACTTAACTGATGGCTGCTGACTTCACTGAGCACCCTTGTACATAACAAGGGATGGTTCAGTTCCTTCTATGACCCCATATTCAATTCACTAGAGCAGTGGTTCTCAACCTTGGCTGCACATTAGAATCACCTGGGAATCTTTTTAAAATCCTGATTTCTGGGCCTCATCCTCCGGAAATTCTGTTTCTTTGTTACTAATGTTGTGGCCCCACCCCATAACAAAGAAACAGAATTTCCGGAGGATGAGGCCCAGAAATCAGGATTTTGAAAAGATTCCCAGGTGATTCTAATGTGCAGCCAAGGTTGAGAACCACTACACTAGAGTTTCCCAAAGTGTGTTTCACAGAATAGTAGTCCCAGGGATACCAAAGTGCACTAATAGATCAATTTAGGATGAGAAACTAAGAACCCTATCCCTTCTTGAAGATTCATACTACACATGAGCACATTAAAGGCAGCGAGAAGTCCTGCAGTAAAGAATCCCGTTTAACTCCAGTCAATTCTGGGGTTTCCTTACTTCTGGGACCAGAGCACACCTGCTTTGTGGCTTCTGGGTAGCATTCTGCAAGACAGATTTTCTATGCAACACATTTTTAGAAATTATTAGGTTAACTGGGTAATTTATCATTCAAACCAGTCACTTTTAAGTGATAAGAAAGCCTTGCTAATTATTATGCTGGAACAATAGGTATGTGTCCTAGAGAAATCAGGCCATGAATGATGTTCCTTCTTGTGTTTGGTGCCACATAAAACCCACCTTTGGGTTAGGCTCTGTTCCAGAGACCAGTCTTGCATCTGGTCAGGGAGAATAAAAGAAGTATAGAACTAGGAGCCTGGATCTTGACCCTGCTCTGATTGTGGTCCTGACCTGACCAAGTCCTTGTACCTCAAATCTTCTCATGCTTCCCTGCCTTGCCCTAATCCCACATTGTTGCTATAGACCTGCTCTGCATTGATCCTCTCCAAAGATTGAAATCCCAGCCCACACACATCCTAGATCCCTGACAGACATCCTGGGTGCCAATCATCTGTTTTCTCCTGGGCCCCTGCCAATTGCCTGTGAGGATCTGTGGCTTCTTGGATACACAGAGCTGCTAGTTGTCCACTGCTTTGCTTTCTTGGCCTTTCTTCCTAGCCTCTTTGATTTGCATCTGGCCACAAATCCCACCATCTTAGTATCACCCAAACTTGGTTTTAGTTTCTCATTTCTAAGAATGGCTTTAAAAATAACCTAAGCGTAATAAACAATTTAATATTTCACCTACCTACAGGTGCTGTTTTAATAGGTTAAGAGTTGCATTAACTAAATAAACAGATTGAAAAAAAATGTCATTAAAGACAGGAAAGAGCTCATAAGTTGCATTTCCCCAGCCTCACACTTCTGCCAGTGGCATTAAATAGAAAAAGAGAAGGCACCGTTTCCTACCAAGTAACTATAGCTCCTTTAGTATAGTGAGCCTTAGACATTGTCTGATGCAAAAACAGAGCTGCCTCACAAACACATCAAGACTTTATAAAAACAATAGTGATATTTTAAACATAGAAAAAAATAGTTTATAAATTACCCAAATTCACACTGGACAGGGACTCATGGCATCAGTCCATGGAAGACTCCTTGGAAGCAGCCACCACTGCTTCCCCTTCCCCACCACCCTACAGCCCTTGACCCTCTGCCTCATCTTCTCTGTGGGAGTAGTTCAAGGTTTCCCACTGGAGTGTAAAACAAATGGAAAAGCAAGGGAGTTTAGTGCTTAGCACCATTTCTTGCAACGGCCCTAAGTGGTTAATATCATATCAGAGTAGCTGAGACACAATCAGTTCTATTTAGATTACAAACAGAAAGTAAAAGTTGATATGTTTTACAGCAGGCTACTGTTCAGAAAAAAAAAGCGAAAAATAACAAATGGAAAATTCTTTGATCAAGCTCTTACGCATTTTTCAACTGTTGCTATTCAAATACAGAAGAGCATATTCATTGACTATTGGTTTGTGCTCAGGAGGCAGACCTGCAGCCATATTACCCAGCATGCTCTGCCTACGGCCCCAGATCCAGTGATTCCCAGAAGGCAGTCAGCCCTGCAGATAAGAGATGAAATTTATTGACTCAAGTGTGGCAGATATGTTAATTAAAAAAACTAATATTTATCCTAAACATGATTTCTTTCCTGGGCATAAAGCAGAATCAACCTGTGTGACAAAGGTTGGCTAGACAGGCAGCAGGCAGGTGACAAGGCTTCTGGGTGACACTCGAGGTGTTTGGGGAAGTATATGGGAAATGCTGGTCACATGATCTCCCAGGAGGTTCTGGAAGAAACTAGAAAAAGGAGGCAGGAGGCTGCCTTTGGGAAAATGTCTCTGAACCTTTGTGGATTTCCTAGGAGGTCCACTGTGCAGTCTTGGATTGGCAGGTATGATGGATCCCAGGGGGCCATAGAAAAGATCTCTAGGCCACAGTTGCTTAATTTCCATAAGGGCTTCTAATGCCCTGTCCAGATTTAATATTTGATAATTGTCTGGTATTCGCTGGCACCCTGCCCCGGGGGCGAAAAGACCCCCTCCCTCTCTTGGGCCGGTGAGAAACTGACCTCACCACACTGACGTCCAGAAACCACCCCACCCCGGTGGAAAGTCCCTGCCGGACAAATGGCTCCTGGAAATGGCCAAACCGCAGGACTGACCGCAGGTTTCACCTGACCCTGGAATGCTCCCCTGCCACCAGTTTCTGCCAGCAACAATTACCCCAGAAAAGCATAAAAACTTGCCCCTGCTCCAGTTTGGCGCGGCTTCTCCTGCTCCCCTCTCCGAGCTGGTGAACCTGCCCGTGTGCTCCCAATAAAGCCTGTTTAATCTGGTCTCTGTTTGGACTCACGGTTTTTCCTTGCGGCGGTGTAAAACCTAAGAATAATTCTTTGTAAAAAATAGTATCTTACTTTTGGCATCTCACCCCCAACACCCCCCCCTCTATTCTGAGACCACAGAAAATATGAAAAAGGCTGACAACTATGAATGGGTAAGGGGTAGCTCCTGGGTAATTCATTAGGTCTTGAGCTTTTTCATATCAACTACTTTCTAGAATTAAAATATGACCCTGCCTGTGGTAGACAACTTCTAAAATTGCTCCCAATGACCCTTGCCTCTTAGTATTCATGGCCAAAGGTAATCCTCTCCAACTTTTGAGATCTAGCGATTTGCTGCTAAGTGATATAATACAAGAAAAGTCATGGGATATGTCTTCCAAGTTTAGGTACAAAAGACTGTAGCTTTGGTCTTGTTTATACTCTCTGGCTCTTCTCAATTGCTCTCACATAGAGCAAGCTGCCACGTCATGAGCTGCCCTGTAGAGAGATCTGTGGCAATGAGGAAAGCCTCTGGCCAACAGCCAATGAGGAACTGAGGCCCTCAGTCCAACAACCTGCAAGGACCTGAATCCTGCCAACAACCAAATGAGAAGTTTAGAAGCAGATCTTTCCCCTGACCAATCCCTAAAACGACAGCAGCCCAGTCAATATCTTGATTACAGTCCTGTGAGACACGCTGAGCCAGAAGACCCAGGTAAGGCACGTCTGGGTTCCTAACCCATAGAAACTATGGAGTAATAAATGTTGATGTTATCAGCTGCTAAGTTCTAGGGTCATTTTTTATGCAGCCATAGGTAACTAATGTATACTGGCTCTGAAACAGCATGGTAAGTAAAAGAGAGATAATGAAGTCAGAGTGGGGCAATAAAAAAGGCTTGATCACCTGTGGTTGCCTACATTCTATAGCCTCCAAGGAGGAGAAAAATAGAGCTGCCTACTCCCACAAGTGGTAGTTAGGAAACAGAATAAAGATTTGGAGGATAATGCTTGAGCCAAAAAATTAGACTTTGAGGTCTGGGGATGCATCTTATTGTAACCCCATCACCTAGCACAGTACCTGGTCATAAAAAAAATGCTAAAAAAATTTTTTGCATAATAAATAAAAGGAGTGGATGACTCCATTTCCATCTAAATAGCACTGAATAGAACCACATGAATGGAAACAATTACAAGGAAGCTCTTCCTGGCACCTCTACCAACTTGTAACCATGTTTCCATATAGCTTGTCTTCCCTTTGAGTCCCAAGGGAAGTAGAGAAAGCCTTTCCTATACTTTCCTTGTAGCTCCTACAGTTCTATCCTATACTTTATCCTCTTAGCACATTCATTTGTGGGACAAACAAACAAACTGGAGGTACACATATCCAACTTTACTAAACAGATAAATTAGGGGCTAACCATCCTCACTTTATCACCACAGAAGGCAGCTTTTCTCTACAAAGTGTGCCTTTGAATAGGAGCTCCCATAGCACCTCCAAGTCCTTGCTTCCAGATCATTAACCACTTAATGGAGAGGCTGAGAAGGAAAAGAACCTTAAAACTGTTCTCTTTGTTAGGAGCTACTGCCCACTGACAATCCATCAGAAGGAAGACAAAGCATGCATGAAATTGAAATGTTCATTAATGGAAGGATAGGTTTCTATTTACAGGGGAATAAAAAAGGAAAACAAAACCAGAAGTTTCTGAAAAGCTCACTTTCCAGAATTCTACTGGAAAATTAGGGGGTATAAGAGACTGAAATGGCCCCCAATGGGCCCCACCTCCTAGTATTTATTCTCTTGTATAATCCCCTCCTTGTGTGTGGGTGAAACTGGTGACTTACTTCTAACTAATAGAATATGGCAAAGAGGATGGGATGTTACTTCTGAGTCTATCCTATATAATAAAAGGATAATATGCAAATAGACCAAACTGCGGGAACAACCTAACAACTGAACAACAGATTGCTATGATGTGCGCCGACCACCAGGGGGTGCACATGAAACATGGTGGGCATCAATAGCAGGCAGCAGAGCGCAGAACATGGCGGACGTCGGCTGCAGCAGGATGGTGGAGCAGGTGTGTAGGAGCGCCAGACCAAGGCAGGACACTGGTCACTGTCATCGGGGTGAGCCTCTGGTGGTTACTGAAAATTCTTTGCTCCCACAGTCACGCCCGACACTCGCACCTGCTGCCAATGCCGGCCCTGTTCACCCCTGCTGCCAGGGGGGCCGGCCCTGATCACCCCTTGGAGCTTCTCCACCTCCCTCTTCTCCTGAGGGGAGATTGGAGCTGGCAGCTACCTCTCACACCCACTACCGGTGCCACAGCCGCCATTCGCACCCACTGCCAACACCGGTCCTGATCACTCAGCGCCATCAGTTGGTGCAAGAAGCGGCTGCTGGCTCTGATCACCCCTGAGGGCTTCTTCACCTCCCCCTTATCCTGAGGGGTGATTGGGGCAGCAGCTGCTGCTCGCACCCACTGACAGTGCTGGCCCCAATCACTCAGTGCTGTCAGCAAGGCCGGCACCATCAGCACATGGGAGCGGCGGCAGTGGGAGTGGCGGCAGTGGGAGAGGGGCTGCTGGTAGACAGGGGACCAGAGGCCGCGGCAGGAGGGGCCAGGCAGGGGTGCAGAGGATGGGTCAAAACACAGCCTTGTGTCCCATAGTTCCTTTCAAGGTGCACGAATTTGTGCACTGGGGCCCTAGTATTATATAACATTCCAACTGCCATTTTGTTACAAAGTCTCTCTCTCTCTCTCTCTCTCTCTCTCTCTCTCTCTCTCTCTCCCCCTTGATGAAGCAAACTACCATGGTGTGAAGCCCACATATCACAAGGAACTAAGGACAACCCCCATTTAACAGTCAGCTGGGAATTGAGACCTTCAACCAAAGGAGACTTCACAGAATTGTGCCAACTGCCTTGTGAGCTTGGAAGTAGATTCTTCTCCAGTCGAGCCCTAGCTGAGACCTGGACTACGGCCTGTGAGAGACCCTAGGCTGAAGATCCAGTGAAGCTGTTCCCAGATTCCCAACTCTCAGAAACTGGGAGGTAATAACTGTGGGGTGTCTTAAGCTGCAAGTTTGTGGATAACAAAATATACGCAATTACAATCCTCATTCAACACAAAGCCACATAGAGTTAAGCACCACAAGTGTCTGATCTGAGTCTACCACAGTGGGCAGTGAGAAGACAAGACAGGCCTAGTCTGTCGGTTAAACCGAAATTCTTCTTTTCACCAGAAATGTGAATATATTGCATTAGGTTTGGGAAAAATGATAAGGAAGTTCCTGAGACTTTAGGGATGGACTGTAATGGTTGATATGAAAGAACAGAAACATTTGTTGAGAGCTTATCTGTGACAGGCACTGTGACTGACAATTACCTACCTTCACAAACATTATCAAATTGAATTGTCATAATAACATTACTCTAAAAAGTAATGGTGGTAGTTCTAAGAGGAGAAAAAAGAGGTGACGGAGGAGATGAAGGAAGAGAAATGGCAGCTAACATTTATTGAATGCTTATGAGCCTGGAACGTAAGTACTTTAAAAATATTATCTCAGCCCTGGATAATGTAGCCCAGTGGGTCAAGCATTGTTCCCATGCACCAAAAGGTCGCCGGTTCGATTCACAGTCTAGGTCATAGAAAATGCTATAGTTGCAGGAGGCAGTTGATTGATGTTTCTCTCTCACATTGATGTTTCTCTCTCTCCCTTCCTCTCTCTCTAAAAAAATCAATGAAAATATATTTTAAAAATATTGTCTCAATCCTTTCAACTAACCAATGAGATAGCTTTAATTATTATAATAATATTACAACAATAAAACTAAGGCACAGGCAAGATCAGGCACATGTAGGGTGGTAAGGCATAGAAATATAAATAACATTGCTCAAGATTATATGGCCAATGAAAAATAGAGCCATTATTTGAACCCAGGCAGTCTGACTCCAGAGTGCCCCATATTTAATCCTTCATGTTTTCAAAATATACTTCAGTCACCACTGTGATTATCCCCTTAAATGTGACCTCTGTTTCTAGAGGCGTCCCCATCCTTTTGCACTAAAATGGGTCACAGCAAGTTTAAGTGTAAACACCACCAGTGTATCTCTCAAAGCTAAGCCAAATTTAATACCCTTACCCCAAACAGGTGTGAGATAATATAGGAACGTGCCATAAAGTCAAAATACTGGCCCATTTGCCCAAGGTTAAACTCTTTCAGGAATATACACAGAGACATACATAGTTCCCTACTGGGATCCCACCTGCCTGAACTGTGTATCAAGACAGAGTCCCAGAAACGTCAGAAAAGTCATTGACACAAAGACAGAATCCAAGCACAGAACAAAAGAGCCAGTCCAGGAAAGAAACCGCATTACATTTTCAGGCCACAGAAGCAGCTGGAGGATTCATCTCCCTCTGCCTGTGCTCAATTGTGCCTGCTCTGCTCTCTGTCCCTGGCTGGCTGCCCGAGTGACACTCCCATCTGGCATGGCCTTCTGTGGACACACGGAACACTCCTCAAGAGCAGGAACTTGCATTCATTTCCTAAAATGTATACTGGCTACTGTGCACATGCCAAGCACTGTGATAGGGACTAGGGACTAAGGATGCATCTACAGCTCCCATTTCTCATAAAAACCTTCTCTCAACACCTTCTGAGTCCTTGATAGACTTCTGGATAAATTGGGAAGGCATGAACTGATGATAAAAGGAACGGAGAGATGATTGCATGCAAACTCAAACTACTAAAGCTATTCCTCTAGGACAGAAGGAAAGGGTCTTGGATCAATTCACTTTGTGATCTTCATGACAGCTCTCTGATATATGTTTGATTATTGTTCTCAACCCATAGGTGAGGAAACTGAGGCTCAAATACTACAGCACCTATGGTCCTATAGCTTAAGTAATGGGCAGGATTCAATTCCAGGCAGTTTGAGGCTATAGTCTATGATTTTAACCATGAAATATATTGCCTCCCAAAATATATATGGTCCCCACACAAAATAGTCACTCAATAAATAGAACTTGGACAGATGGGTAGATAGATGGACAGGTATACAAACAGATAGACTGGATGGATGGGCAGGCACATAGATGAATGGGCAGATGGGTAAATGCATGAGTGGATGAAAGGATGAATGAACAGTTAGATTAATGGATTTATTATGTAGATCTACAACAGGAAACAGAGTGGCAGATAAAACGCTGTGTCTATTTCCAGGTTAGTGAGAACAGCATGAGATAGCTTCTCTCTTCTTACAAATCAATACAATTCCTTTAAAGCCGGGGCTTGTGGCTTCTTTCATTATGTAGGTGGTGGGTAGGTGTGTTCTTTAAGAGGTTCATGAAAAGATGGCAAAGAAGGTTTATGTGTTAAGGGGCAATGAGGCCTCAGACAATGTGATTGTATAATTGCATAACCACTAATTATGTCTGTGGCTGTGTTGGCTGGAAATAATGACAAAGGTAGTCAAACCTCATGCTCCAGGGAGTAATGTATTATCGTTTTTACTGTCCTTTTCCTAGGCACCATACACTCTTGCATTACCATATTAAAACTTGGCATAAAGAACTTCAGAGTGAACTGTAGGTAAATCTAGATGCTAAAACAACTCATCAGGAGTGAACAGACACTCACTTAGTGCCACAGTGGGCAATATCTGTTTTATAGTAAATAATGACAACCGCACATAAACAAACAGGAATCATGGGGCAAGAAAATTGTTTTTGAAACATTAAGAATATAGGAGCCAAAGCAAGCATCTTAAAACCCAAGTCAACTCATGTTAGTCATCTGCTCAAGACCGCAGAGGCTCCCCATATCAACTCATAGTAGAAGCTCGAGTCCCTTCAATAACTAACAAGGCCAGATATGCTCTGGCTCCCTGTAGCTAACCCTCCTCCTTTTCCACTCCACTCCAGATGTGCTGGCTTTATCTCCCTAAATATCTACCTGGCTAACTCCTTCATCTCCTCTTACCCAGCAGTCCTATCCACTTATCCTAGTGTGCTTTTTCTTTATTTATAATTCTTTTTTTAATATTTTTTATTAATTTCAGAGAGGAAGGGAGAGAGAGAGAAACATCACTGATGAAATGGGATCACTGATCTCCTGCCTCTTACATTACCCCTATTGGATAATGAGCCTGAAACCCGGGCATGTGCCCTGACCGGGAATCAAACTATGACCTCCTGATTCCTAGGTCAATGCTCAACCACTAAGCCACACTAGCTAGGCTCTTTTTTTAATAATTCTCATCATCATACTACATAGCATAAAAGTAAATGACTTATAATAGTTATTTTTATTGCCTCTCTCCCTCTACCAGAATGTAAGCTCTACAAAAGGAAGGATAGTTTTTCTCTTTGTGTTCACTGATGTATTCTAGGCCTCTGAAACAGTGTCTGGCACATAGCACACTCAATAAATATTTATTGAATAAATGAATGCAGTGATATTTTCAATGGAAAAGAAAAGGAAATCACTTCTCCATTCTTAGAGAAGTGGTCCCCCAAATTGAAAAGAAAAAATAGTTCACACAAAAACTCCAAAACACAAGGAAAAACTCCCCAATTGAAACAACTATATTAAAAATCTAAAACTATATTCATCAGAACCTGGGGAAATTTTTGAGGCTGACATTTTTCCCTCCAATTTCAACTAAGGAAGTAAGCTTCCCTCTGGCTAATAATGTATCATGTAGAAAACACCATGATAGTTGGTGTTTCCAACTATCTGCCCCCCAACATTTTTAAAAATCAGAATTAAATTAAATATCTAAGCAATGCCTGAAGATTCAATCTAGGTCATTAATGGAAATTGTATTCATTTCTTGTCCCTTCATTTGCTTTGATGAGGCTCAAGCCCTCACATGACTGTAATCAATGTGCTACTTTGTTAAGACTGTAGTGTCAATAAATGGGAGCAAAACACAGTGCTGAGGAAAGTATTAGGATGGGTGGAGGCAGTGGATGATCAATTACCAATGATGGCTTCCTTCTAATCATATAGGGCTCTTTGGGAGAAGAATCTGCCCAGGCTGGTGGAGTAGGGAATAAGAGGCCAACAGCAATAGTACCAATAAGGGATCCAGACTACTATCCCCCTCAAGAAGGGAGAGGGGATGGGTTGTGGGAACCTCAAAAGTGCCCGCCTTTTTCTCTAGACCATCAAAATGACTCCCAAACAGCAGATTTACTGTCAAGGGATTGTTCCTGGTCTCTGATGTAATAAATCAAGAGCTCTTTCAAATATTCGCTGAGAAGACTCCTCGGTGTCACTAACCAAACTCTAAGATTTGTCATTTTTATTGCTGTTTGGTGGAAACACCATTTTCTTGTTCACTGAAATTAACCAAGATGATAGGTAAAGACACACAGTAGGTGTTCAATCAGTGCTACCTCTCTTCTCCTTGTCCACTGGGACACACATGCCAGAAACAACTCATTTCTGCTGTTGAGATCTCTGCACCTTGCTTTGGAGAGCAAGAGATCATCTTTTACTTCAGCGTTTAAGAAATCTCTTTGCTATCTTTTTTATAAGTAAAATTAGCCACCATTATGCTCTTCACTCTCTGGAATCTAAAGGCTCATTCTGGGTGTCTAGTAATTGTCAGATTTGCTCATTCCAGTCGAGTTGGAATGAAATTGACAGGAGAAACTATAGTGACATCTCAAGTGTGTACAAACATGCAACTTCCCTCCAACAACACATGCACACAAGCCATGTTTGACAAAATAAAAAAAGAGGAAGCTACCAGAAAAAAAGGAAGATTGTTTTGTGAGATTTTGGTTTTATTTTTTTAAGAAAATGCCAGGCTCCTTAGAACAGGTGTCTGGGCTGAAAAGCAGCCTGCTAGCCAAATGCTTCCCTAGTCCATGGACCAATCCATCCTGCTTTCACTTCAAGGTGAGTTACTTGGAAAAGGGGGGCCCCTAAAACCAGGCCAGTCTGATTAAGTGAAAGCATTGGTAAAATATGCTTCACTCTCAGAGGCACCTCAGGCTATTAGGTGGTATTCCAGATAGTTATTTCATTAAAGGGAAAGTGATGGGGACAACATACAACAGAAAGCCTCTGTTAATTTTTAATAGCAATGCATTTGCTCTATTTGAGTGGTGATTTATTCATGTACTTCATAATAAATACATATGGTAGCCCTGAGACATCTCTGTCTGCATCGCAGAGCGGGAACCATATATTGTATCGGGTTGGCTCTAGACAGAGAAGTATACCTAAAAAGTCAAGGAGTTCACTTGTAGGGCTCAAATAATTCTTTTTTAAAAATCCTTACCTGAGGATATGTTTTTATTGATTATAGAGAGAGAAGAAGGGAGATGAAAAGAGAGAGAGAGAAATATCGATCAGCTGCCTCTCGTAAGCTCCCCAACCTAGCACTGAATCTGCAACCCAGGTATGTGCACTGATGGGAAATTGAACCCACAACCTTTTGGTTGGGACAATGCTCCAACCACTTAACTACTGGCCAGGACTGCAAATAATCTTTCCATGGCTACAGCTACATAATCTGTTGCCTTCTTCCCCCACTCCAACCCTTACTTAATGTTACAGCTAAACCATCTATCTGAAACCCCAACGCTAATAACCTGGACATTTATTATTAAGTTTAAAGAAGGAAAGTAAGAAGGCTTCTTCCAATTCAGTGTGGTCTCACACCCTTTGCCCAAGTAGCCAAACAGGTTGGATATTAGTTCTAAGTGATTAGGAGTTAAGCATTTCTTCGGAACCTGCTTCTAACCGAATTAAAGAGAATGGTTGAAAACAACTTCCAGAAAACCTATGTTGGGCTACTGCTTGGCAACCTAAGCACAATATCTTTCACGTAGCAGCAGCAATATGAAGGTTGAT
The DNA here is from genome assembly GCF_000412655.1 of Myotis brandtii. Lineage (NCBI taxonomy): Eukaryota > Metazoa > Chordata > Mammalia > Chiroptera > Vespertilionidae > Myotis > Myotis brandtii. Next base: position 3,621,253 of record NW_005354673.1, read on the forward strand.
CTTGACCACTGATGTCAATGATATCTCAAAAAAGTATAGATTAGTGGACAGCATCTCTGTCTTTGACAGAAACTAGGTCTCCGCACTTTTGCTATGTGACTCTCCTGGCAGCAGTCTCTAAAAAATAGCCAGGAGTAAGGGACAGAAACACTGAGATCCACCTCCTAGGAGAAAAAGCAAGAGGAGAAAAAGCATCATCTTTCTACTTCTTTTGTGAACATCTTACATTTACAAAAGGATAGTTCCACAGTACAGTTCCACAAAATTCTTAAATTCTGGGATAACAAATCTAGATTTTAAGTAGGTTTTGTTTTTAGTTTGATTTTGGTTTTTACTTTTTTGTTTGTATTTATTTCATCACAATTTGGAATGTACTAGGGGAGGAAGGGGGTTGAAATTATTTTTAACCCATTTTACTACCACACTGAAAGTCATTTCACCTCTGTCAAATGACTCCCCTTCCAACATGTTATCCCTACTTAAGGCTGACTCCCTTCTGATCAGCAGGAGGAAGAGCCTACACACAATCATATTCTTGGATATATAACAAGATGATATTCTTCACATTATGAATGCCAGCTCTTATTCTTATAGAGAACTTGAATCTGTGTCTACCAGCAAATCAACAATGGAGGGCAAACGGTAGACTGGCACCATGCCAGAGTTTTCTTTCCCACCATCAATGCTAGTCAATGACAATAACCACCAGCCCCTGTGGGCATTTATGTGGGACCTCCTGACTGGAGTTGGGTGTATCTGTAAGTAGCTGCATATTGGGGATGGTGCTAGAAATGATATATCTGCATAAAATCGTTTATATGTCATGTTAGAGAATTTGGGCTTGATTTTCAATATTTATATTATACCAATACTAAAATTAATAACCCACACAGAATACCTAGGACTTTTTAAGTGCTTATGAAATGGTAAGAACTGCACTACATAGTTAAATGCCTGAGCTTATTTAATTTTCACACCTCCCTTTGAGGTAAGGTGAGTTCTTTAGTAATGTTACCATGTTTATAAAGTGATGTTAATATATTACAGTTATTTTTTAATTATTTAACAAAAATCTTAGCAGTCCTAAATTTGTTCCCAGTATTAAATATCCAAAAGTCTGGAATTACTGCACTAAGAGATCCTACCATCGCACAGGGAAGATCATCCCTGTTTCACACCCTTCACCTTGGATAAATGGAAGATGGGAGGAATTTCTCTTCTCTTGAGCTTTTATTGCATGATAGACCTTCCACAATGCATGTCATATATACTATTTCATTCCATCCTAATAATAAAACAACTTTGCAGGGTTATTATTATTATTTATTCCCAATTTTGACTGATGAGGAAACTGAGTCTTAGAGAAATAAGTAACTTGCTCAAGGTCAACACTTCCCAAGTAGTAAGTGGCAGAGGCAGGATTTGAATGTAGCACCTGTGCAGTCCCAAATCCATATTCTTTCTGGAACATCCTACTAGTGCTAGGGCTCCCACAGCAGGATTTGAAAGAGAAATTATTCTTGTTGTTTATTTTTTAAGTGAGAAAGGAGAATAGTTTTTCAGACATTTCCAACTGAGAGTTCCATAGATTTTACTTAGTGATTCATGGATGCTATCTTTCAACAAGAGAAATTTTGAATAGTACACATCTATATAATATAGAGATCATGTGTTTGATTTGGGATAAGGAGTTGGGGCTCTCTGGCAGTAAAAAATAAAAACACAAAACTGAACTCTTAGCACAACTTCAACTCAGTCTTTGTTCCCAAGAAAATCATAAAATACATGTTATATACCAGATATATGATAGTTTCATGTATGTACATGTGCTGTATTAACTTGCTATCTTGACTGTCACAGAGTGCCAAATCATGAATTCCTAGCTCTACAATGGACATGAGAAGACATTCCTATCAAGGAGTCTTTGTGAGGTTAGAATGTCTGCTAATCTACCTTTTCTTCTGCCTCATTCCCTGCCAGATCCATTCAGAGAGGATAACAAAGAGCCCACCCCCTTAACTCCCTCTGGACATCACTGGCCTGTGACTTTGGCCACATGGTAGTGGCAGGAAGGATTTGGCCAGAAACTCATTCATTTTCCCTCCCCCTCTGAGTGGTCAATGAGCTAGAAAATGAAGGACACAATACAGGTTTACGAAACTCATAATTAGGTCACAGCTGATCCCAATCCCCATTATCTGGCATCTGGGGCCGGTGGACCAGCACAGGCCATCCAATCACTTTCCAGTGATACCCAGCTTGAAAACATCCTTTCTTCTTTTTAATACCTCCTCCCCAAAGCTCCTGGCAAACTGGCAGTAGGCACAAGAAGAACCAACAATACAATTCTCTTCTGTATAGGTCGAAACACTCCTAGAAAATAGGGCCTTCTTTGGAACAAATACTCTAAAGAGGAAGCTCAAGTAGAATTGAACAAGGGTGAGTGAAGGGTAGTCTGGCAATAGGAAGACTCAGAGAAGGCCAAAGGGTGGTCTTCCAATACTATGGGTTGGCCATGGACAGAGAAGCAAGAACCAGTGGGTAAGGATTACAGCCATGTGTCCTAGAAAAGTCACCTCTCTTCTCTGTGCCTCAGTTTTCTTATGTGTAAAGTTGGAATAATACCCATACTCACTTTACAGGGTTGCTAAGAGGAATGGTGCAGGGTAAGCACTACATGAGTATTAGCTTCTTATTATTATTATTACTAGAGGCCCAATGCACAAAATTCATGCGGGGGGGGGGAGGTCCCCTCAGCCCAACCTGCACCCTCCCCTCTTTAATCTGGGATCCCTCTCACAATCCGGGACCACTGGCTCCTAACTGCTCACCTGCCTGCCGGCCTGGTCACCCCTTACTGCACCCCCTGCCGGCCTCGTCGCCCCTCACTGCCCCCCTCTGCCAGCCTGGTCTCCCCAAGCAGCCTGCTGCTCAGTCATTTGGTCGTCCCTCACTAACCCCCCTGCCAGCCTGGTCGCCCCACTCAGCCTGTTCAGTCATCCATTCAGTTGTTTCAGCCCCCCGGCTCGCTCTCTCTCTCTCTCTCTCTCTCTCTCTCTCTCTCT
>NW_005354673.1:3624417-3632610 GCF_000412655.1 Myotis brandtii
AGCAAAACACAAATATTTTTCTAAAAATTATAAGTAAATTTTTTGTTTTGTTTTAAAAAAAGGACCTGTTTTCAAGGCAGTGGTGAGCTGGTAAACTCCCTGACACTAGAGATATTCAATTGGTCATGGGAATAAGTACACAGCAGAGATACTGTAGGAAAGATTCACATATCAGTAGAGTAACAGAAGAGTAATTGCAATATGTTTTATGGCTTTTTAGTGCTTTCAGAGTATTTTTCCTACCTGACTTTGTTTTCAAAACCACCCTGTGAAGTTAGGTTAGTAGTATGCCCACTCCACAGATGGTGAAATTGAGACTCTATTAAGCCAGATATCTATCTAAAGCCAAACAGCCCCATCTGAAAGTTTAGGAAACCTCCCACAGTTCCCAACAAAGAGCTTTTGTGAGGCATCTTACAAATGCTTCTCCCTCCCTTTCATCTCCTGCCCCCTCTCAGACATGGTCTCCCTCCTTCCTGCAGCAAAGTCACCCCTGTAGCCTCCCAGTCCACCTGAATCTTCCCTCTCAGCCTAATCCTGAGGTCTGCTTGCTTGAGCTTCCTAAATCCAGTTGTCTCACAAATCTCCTCACCTAATCCTGCATTTGTCTGTCAACACAATTTGTTTACTGTTGGAAGGGAAAAGAAATTTCTTTCCAAGAGGAGATGAAGCCTCTGCTGCACGTAGCTTGAGGCTGACTCAAAGGTTCCAAGAGGCTTGGGAACCGTAAAAGCAAAAGGCAAAGGCCTTTAAGAACATGGTTATGCCCCCTGCCTGGCGTGGCTCAGCAGTTGAGCATTGACCCAGCAGGAACCAACAGATCACCAGTTTGATTTCCCATCAAGGCACATGCCTGGGTTGTGGGCTCAATCCCCATTGTGGGGTGTGCGTGAGGCAGCTGACCCATGATATTCCTGTCTCGTCAATGTTTCTATCTCTCTATCCCTCCTCTTCCTCTCTCTCTAAAAATCAATTTAAAAAATCAAAAGAGAAAATGATTATGCCTACAGGAAGAGATGCGTGAAAATATTCCCGCGCGCGCGCGCGCGCGTGTGTGTGTCTAGCTGTGAATGACACTTTTTTAAGTTTCATTTTATTGTTTAAATTATTACATATAGTATTACATATGTCTCCTTTTTCCCCCATTGACCTCCCCCCAGCTAACCCTACCCCCCAGCACATGCCCTCAACCCCCTAGTGTCTGTGTCCATTGGTTATGCTTATATATGTATGAATACAAGTCCCTTGTTTGATCTCTTACCCCTATCCCCCACCCCTCCCTTGCCTTCCCACTTTTCCATCATTCTTCCTAAGTTGCACATCCACAGAGCATACTCCATTAACTATTTGGTCGCTATCTCAGAATTTGAGGGAAAGGTGAAAGACAACACCAAGCATTTTGGCAAGGAGGACAGTACTAGGTTCAGTTTCAAGAATATCTCACAGGAGCACAGGGAAGATGGACAGCCTGGGAGTAACTAAGAGCTTCAGGTCTATACACCAAACTGCCTGAGAGAGTGAGTCAGTTTCTTCTCATTCATGGTTTCAAATAGCACCAACAAAGCTTGAGTTATCAGGGTCCCTGGAGAGACATTTTCATCCTTTGCACACATTTGTGCTCATTAATGTTGGATGGCCCTCAGCCATCCATACCAAACCTCAACACCTAAGCCTTCTCTCTCTAGGGACACCATTTTCTGTCTGCTCTTATTTGCATATATCTGATCTACTCTCTTCACCTCTTGAGAGAACTGGGTCTCCTAAGAGAAGGAAACACATGAACTCGACTTCAACCCACTGAAAACTGCTGGCTATGTGAATTTCTCTCTGTTCTCTGTCTCTCTCTGGATCACTCTCCCCTCTCTTCCTTCCTCAGCCCATCCCCCCCACCTTGTCCTACTCTTTCTCCTTCTTCTCCTCCTCCTTCTCTTCCTTCTATCTCTCTATCTCACACTGTCTTGATCTCTAATTTTTTTCTTCTGTTGTCATTTTCTCTTTCTTCCTCCAAAAGTTTTCCCTCAACTTTTGAGTCTCTCATCCTATGCCCAACTCCCCTTCTCCCTCCACAATTTGTTGATAATGTTAATGTTGCCCTCCTCCTCAACACCAACACACAATGAAAGTTTACAGAGTCATGATTCTTTTTGCTCACCTTTTTTATTGTTACTATAAAAGTAGTTCCCTAAATTAACTTTCTATAAATAAGGTATTATAAGTTCATCCCAAGTCAAGCTTCTGAAAGAGTCCCTAGAATGCTGAGCAGAGGGGATCAATTGTTCTTTTCTCTTTAATTATATGTCTCACCTTGTATCACCCTGTGAATTGTGTCCCTCCAGAATCCATATGTTGAAACCCTAGTCCCCTCACTGCCTCAGAATGTGGCTGTATTTGGAGAAAGGTCCTTTAATGAGGTGATTAAGTTAAAACGAGGCCATTAGTGTTGGCTCTAATCCAATATGATAAGAAGAGGAAAACTGGACACAGAAAGAGACAACAGGGATGAGCACAAAGGAAAGGCCATGTGAGGACACAGTGAAAAGGAGGCCATCTGCAAGCCAAGAATGGAGGCCTCCAAAGAAACCAAACCTGCTGAGCCCTTGATCTTGGACTTCTAGCCTCCAGAACTGTGAGAAAATGAATTTCTGTTGGTTAAGCCACCCAGTAGTGGTGTTCTGTTATGGCAACCCAAGCAAATGAATGCACCCCTAATACACTAATACCCTAATACAAACTGTTCAGGCCACAAGTTGGCCTCTTAAGAAGCAGCCCATGGGCCTCTTGAGGGAACAGGAGACATCTCATCTATATATATATAAAAGCCTAATATGCAAAGTGTCCCCTCAGGAGTTCGACTGACCAGGAGTTTGATCACTCACTATGACATGCACTGGCTACCAGGGTGTGGCGTGGAACGAAGGAAGGCCCAGGCCTGCGGCCGGCAGCCACTAGCTGCTAGCCACTAGGGATCCTACCCATACACGAATTTCATGCACTGGGCCTCTAGTGTTAATATAATGCCCTTGACAAGTTGTGTTGAGTCTTCCAGGAATGCACAGCATTCACTATTGACTTTCTAACTTGAACTTGAAGGAACAGGGAAAAGGGGGATCTGGAGAGGACATCTACCCAGGCTTGCATTCATAAAAGGTCCCTCACTCAACATTTTAGCCTAAAAATGTATATTATTATAGCCATATTCAAACATTTACAAAAGTAGTAAGAATCACCACAAGTCTATTGCCCAGCTTCAACAATTAGTCTCAATGTAGTTTCATCTAGCTCTCTATGTTTGTTGTTTTGATGTATATTTAAGAAAATACTAAACATGATAAAATTCAGTCCTATAGTATTTCTTCCAATGATTCTACATATAGAGCCACCATCAATGAGGATACAAAAATATGTAAGATATCAAAAAAAACAATTTTAAACCAGAATTTCATTACTGGGTCACCTGCCTATAGTGTAACATGAATTAATATCCTCTCTAAATTCAGTGACTCATATTTTGTGACTATACAGAATTGGTTTTTTGTGGTAACAACAAATAATTTCTTAAATATTAAAATTTAAAGATTATTATAACTATGTTTTTGTATTTCTTCATTTCATCAATGTGCCAAGAACTGTAAAGCAAAGAAGAGAAAGAAGAAAAGAAAGGAGAAAATAAACAAAAAGTAAAGAATGTAGTCAAGGGCTCTCTGAACCTCTCAAACTTCCTGTCCCCAAAGAAAAATTCAATATTAATTAAATTCAGTAAAATGATACTGATAATAGCAACAATATTTCGAGTGCTTACTATGTGCCAGGCCCATGAGAAGACAACTCCTTGAATATGGAGGATACCTTATTTATCTGTGTTCACACCCCAGGCCTTGCACACAGGAAGTGCCTAGTCAATGTGTGTTTGTTGGACTTATCCAAATACTTTTCAAAAGACATATAGCCTGAGGCGTATATGGAAAAGCAATGAGGTGTTGCGATTAGTTATTAACAGTCCAAAGGTAAACCTTGGCTTTGAGGGAGAGGAAACAACTTATTTTTAGGAACTATTCCCCTTTCCCCCTCTCCCCCAGCTGGCTCACTGCCTCCTTGAATTATTTTGCAGTTCCCATAACCAGGAACACACAGAGACTTCTTATTTTTGGTGTGGTTTCAGTAGTCTAAATGTAGGCATAGAGTTATTTTATTTACAGTCTAAAAGAATGCCATAATCAGCTGGCTCTGTCTCTCCTGGAGTCAGACCTCCATTTGGGTATCTCAGGCTATAATACTGTAGCCCTGAGACTTTGCAGTGTGAGAGTTGGCCCAGAGTAACAGAGAGGCAGGACAAAGTATGAGGCAAGGGAAGAGTTAATGAGTTACAAGGGTGGCTGAGTCCATCCCAAAGCTGTGTGCTGGTGCAGTTCATTTTCTACACCAATCCATTTCTTCTGCCCTAATAGACAGTCATTATCATATCCAGACAAGCAACTCATGCTTCATTTACTGACATTAATTAATTCCCTACCCCCTGCTTTTTATCTTTATTTTAAAAGAGTGAAGGGGGAAATATCCCATTCTTCTAAGGAAAAAAATACAGGTTTAATAGGATCGGCAGTTGGTTTTCTCTAGTGCAGATGAGCAAAGAGAAGCACATGCCAGCTCATTGGAGAGATCGCTGGACCATAACTGTGGCTACAACTTTCACCTCCTGTCACCACGTCAACCCACACCCCCACTCCCAGCCTTTTCCCATCTTCAAATTCAGTATATTGATATCATGCTCTTACATGCAGTGAATTACAAGGAGTTGTGATGGGAGAGAAGGACCAACCTTGGACACATAGCCCCTCGCTAAAGGAAGATATCCAATCCTGACATGGAGGAAAGTAATAAATGCATTAAGAGGATTAACTGATAACTGTCCAAGGAGCACAACTCGTACTTTCTGGCTCTGCTTCTAATACCTGCAACTTTATTGTATAAAATAAAAGTCCCAACAGGGCACATCTCAATGTCCTGCCTGCCTCTCAAATGGGGAGGGCTGAAGAGGCAAGTAAAACTGAATCACCTAAATATTCCCATCAGAAACACTCTTCTGTGAATATATGTGTTCTTCCCCTGTCATTTACTTTATAACTGAGTTACATAATTCCCCACTGTATTATTTATTATTATCTATTATGAAACTCTGTGGCACTGGTGTATTATTCAGCAGCTATATTAACTCCCTGCATTCCTGGCATTCTACCTGTATGAATAATTCTGCCTAGTGAATCAAGACCAAAATGTATCTTCATGATGGCTTTTTGGGCGGGAGGCAAGATGGGAGTCATAGGTTCATATTAAAGAATGCCTTGGCCTTCCTGCAAAAGGAGGCTCACTCTGAAAAATTCACTTGGCACCCTAGCCAACACAAGTCATGGGCTAAAACCACCATCATTTAGTTCATATTCTTGACAAAGCACACTTTACTGGGCCTTGGTTTCCCCGTTTACAAAACGAAATTGTTGGTTGATATGAACTCCAGGATCCCTTTAAACTCCCTCTAGAGTTCTGTCTACCTAGAGTTTAGCCAGTGAGTTCCACATCCTCCTCTCTCAACAGGAATATCTTAAGGCCAGAGAACATGGAACATTCTGAGTTCGAATTCTACCTGAATTTCAGTACTTTCTTCATGCCATTGGAAATGGGGCAAAACATCTCATCTGCATAGCATGGATCAGAAACCCCCTCTGTGTGAATTAAATATCTTGGTAGAAAAATTTTAAAGCTATAACCAAGAACCAGGTTCTTTGAAAAACAGAGAACACAGTTTAAGTAGCAAAGATTATTATTAGCTGATTGGCTGAATTCTCTCTTGGACTCACCAGTGACTTGCAGCAAGTAGAAATCTCCAGCTCATCTTTTCCATAGCTGCTATATCTCCATGATGAAAGCAGTAAGAAAACCTCAGCTCTGACATGGAACTAACTACAAGAACTGGAAAGGAATTTAAGAGAGTCCCTAATTCAGCCGTGGGCAAACTACGGCCCGCGGGCCGAATCCGGCCCGTTTGAAATGAATAAAACTAAAAAAAAAAAAAAAACCGTACCCTTTTATGTAATGATGTTTACTTTGAATTTATATTAGTTCACACAAACACTCCATCCATGCTTTTGTTCCGGCCCTCCGGTCCAGTTTAAGAACCCATTGTGGCCCTCGAGTCAAAAAGTTTGCCCACCCCTGCCCTAATTCATTCCCAACAAGTTAAGCAGCAGGTTAACTGTAAAGGTACTTTCCTGTTAGAGTCACATAGAAAGTACATTCAGGTACTTCTGCTTAAGCCAAAGTCTGAACATGCTCATGTTTATGTTTACTAGGTCACTGTCCTTTTTGAGCTCACTCTTCCTGGGATCACTGGAAATGCGAAATGTTCTTTGGAACAGGAATTGGAAAATAACACTTAGAGCATTAAGAACTTAAACATAAACCACTTATGGGGAAATGAGAAGGGGTCGAAGAGGCAGGAGGTGGAGACAGAGAGATGAGAAATAGAACACAATGAAGAGGGACAAAGACCTAAAATGACCTATGAAAAGAAGAGTAAGGTAACATTTAAATCAGAAAAACAGTCTTCAGTGATGGCGAACCTTTTGAGCTCGGCATGTCAGCATTTTGAAAAACCCTAACTTAACTCTGGTGCCGTGTCACATATAGAAATTTTTTGATATTTGCAACCATAGTAAAACAAAGACTTATATTTTTGATATTTATTTTATATATTTAAATGCCATTTAACAAAGAAAAATCAAAAAAATGAGTTCGCGTGTCACCTCTGACACGCGTCATAGGTTCGCCATCACTGGTCTAGATTGATTAGTAACTAATGCAAAAACATGGGAAATGACATTAAAAGGAGTGAGGAGGCAATGCTGACTAATTATGAAGCCTATTACTCTAACACTTGTCTCTTTAAAGAGTTAAACTTTATTCATATTATCTCAAGGCTATCCCAGGAACAAATCCAGATGGTCACTATGTTTGTAGTCATATTATCTCTTTTTTTTGGTCAAAATAGAAAGAACAAATCTAAAAGTATGACCAATCAAATAAGCAAGTCCCTGTTAAATCATATGGGACAAGCACCAAAGAATATAATAGTCTTGAATCAGTTCATCAGTCAATCCATTGACAGGTGCCCAACACTGCCAGGTCCTGATTGCAATTCAAGGAGCTTGGTAGAGAGGGGAAAGTCTAGCCCCGGCTATTTGATTGTCTCTTGTTGTTAACTCAAACAAAACATATAATTTAGTTGAACAATATTTATCAAGCTTCTTTTATGAGCTAGGCATAGCTCTGGGTATACAGGAGAGCCAAGAATTAGCAAGGTTCACTCTCTGCCTCATTCAGACAGATCAGGAAAGCAATAAGCATGTACTAGTATAAAAATAACCCTTATACACAGAATATACAAAAACTAATAGCTTAGATTCCTGATCTATAAAATGGGCATTATACCAATTAACAAGATTATATCAGTTATTTAAACTTTGGAGTCTGGGAAAAGAAATAATAGTCCACTGACATAAACACATCTAAAATTTTGCATTTGTGGGAGATGGAATGAGCTCTTTGGTCAAAACTCAAACTTTTTTTTTTTAATCTTCACCTGAGGATATTTTTCCATTGATTTTTAGAGAGAGTGAAAGAGAGAGGGAAAGACAGAGAGAAATATCGATGTGAGAGAAACACATCAATTGGTTGCCACCCGCAGGTGCCCCAACCAGGGCCTGGGCTGGAGAGGAACCTGCAACCCAGTTACGTCCCCTTGACCAGAATCGAACCTGGGACACTTTGGTTCAGTGGATAGAGCCAGTTAGGGCAAAAACTCAAACTTTTTATTGGTATTTTACAATATGTGGAGTTTGTCTCATGGGGCTTGACCATTGGTTGGATCACTGATAGAAGGAATAACTTTATCATCTGGTTTACATAGACAGTATATGTTATTCAAGTGTTTTTCTGGAGAAAAAAAAAGGGTGGGGATGTACCTTAAAAATTAAAGTGAAGCTCAAGAAATGAATATTTCCTAAAAGAATCTACACTAATAAAAGAGAAACATGGTAATTGGCGTACAACCGCTACCCTTCCCATTGGCTAATCAGCATATCCTTATGCAAATTAACTGTCAGCCAAGATGGCAGCCAGCAGCCATGCAGCTGGAAGCGA
>NW_005354673.1:3634360-3637188 GCF_000412655.1 Myotis brandtii
TGCACCGGGCCTCTAGTGCTATAATATAAAAGTCTTGAGTCTAGGAGCAAGATGAGAAAAGTGTCAAATTTCTCTGAAAGCCCTAAGAAGACATTCCTACAATTTTTCTCCATAGAAAAGTTTCCAGTATCCTTATTATGAAGACAGAACACCTTGAAGGGAACATTCTCTGTGTGACTTTCCATTTTCTCTCCCTCGAATTGTCCCCCCTTTAGCTATTTCCCCCACTTGTATCTACCTGAAAACTGATCACTCCAGTTCATTCTCTATATATCTTGGTGTTCTCTCTCCTTTGTGAAGGGCCATGTGGGAGGAAAGGGGATTGCACATGTGTGCACACATGTGTGTACATTTTAACAAAATAGCTATCTTAATCATTGGAATACCTCTTCCCCAATAGGGACTTATATGGAACCTATTTGTGTACACCTTCTGCTTTTCGTCCTAGTTCAAATTTGGCAATTCCATTTCAGCACTTCCCTCAAGAATGAAGGCAAATCAAATAATATGAAAATAGAAAGAACAGCTTTAAGCTCTAAACTTCTTATTAAATGTTACAGGCAACCCAGAGTGGAAGAGGAAAAGTGTAAAGAATACATATCAGCCCTAACCGGTTTGGCTCAGTGGATAGAGCGTCGGCCTGCAGACTGAAGGGTCCCAGGTTCGATTCTGATTAAGGGCATGTACCTTGGTTGCGGGCACATCCCCAGTAGGGGGTATGCAGGAGGCAGTTGATCGGTGTTTCTCTCTCATCGATGTTTCTAACTCTCTATTCCTCTCCCTTCCTCTCTGTAAAAAATCAATAAAATATATTTTTAAAAATTTAAAAAAAGAAAAAGAAAACATATCATTTATCTTATCTGTGTAATTCAAAACACATTGTGTCATCCATTTTGATGATTGAAACCTTCAGACTTTGCCTGGGCTCTACCACTGCCCTGGGTTTCCATGACAACAGATGAGCCAACCACAAAAGACCTTGCTGCCATACCTCCATCATCCCCAGAATCAATCAAAGTTCCTTCTCTACCAGGTCTTTCCTTTCTTCTAACTGAGAAATGATTCCTCAGTGAAAACTAACATCTTAGTAGGTGGGCATGAAGGAAGTCTGAAATATGAAAAGAAAATAAATAATTTTATCATATCCACTATGACCTAACACAGTTGGAAGTTAACTTGATAAGACTGGCCATCCATATTGTAAATCAGTTGAGATTCATCTTTCACAGGTCCCCCCCCGTCCACAGAGATTATTACTCACTAACAAAATGTAGATTGTCGTATAAGTTTTTCCCCAGGCCGGTCTCTGTCTCACCTATTAACCTTGAGTTTTGGTAATAACAATAATAATAATTTTGTTTGGTTCTATTAATCACACACTCACAAACCAGAATGCAATGGAAGACTTGTATAGGTTTTTCTTCTTCTGGCTTGCTAACCTTCTGCCATTACCACTCACTGCTGGGGAGAGAGCCACACACTGACAATATTGCCAGTGACCTTCAGTCCCTTCCTGTCCACTGAAATGACCACAAAGGGAGGACACACAGGAAAAACAGCCCAGAGTGAAGATGGAACATGGATTGGTGGGGGGTTCTGAGGTGGGCAAGAGTACAGAGATCAATAAGAAAAAAAATCAAAAAATAAGCTGGTCAAGACAGGGAGATAAAGGGGAAGAAAATCCAGCTAAATGCAAATTTGCCCTGGTCCTTATTTGAACCATATGTCTCCTCTATTTCCTCTAAAAAAGGAGGAATAGTCTAGGAAAGAGGTAAAAAAAAATCAAAGTTATACAATATCTAAATGAGACAGGTATGGGGAATAATATTACAAAACTAAAAAAATAAATCCTGAACTGCCACTTATATTGAGCTCTTAGGACACTAACTTACATAATATTTTTTTTTAAAAGTTAATAAATATCAAATTCCTCTTTTATATTTTAAATGCCATGTCATTTATTTTTTCAATTCTTTATTGTTGAAAGTTTACATATATCCCCTTTTTCCCCCCATTGATCTCTTCTAGCCCACCCCAACTTCCACCCTAGGCCTTCACCACACTATTATCTGTGTCCATGGGTTATGTATATATGCATACCAGTTCATTGGTTGATTCTTTACTAGCAACTCAGGTCAACTATGAAAATAATTTTTCTCCTTCACAGTCCCTAATCTACTATTTTTAAAGATGAGTTTTGTACACCCATTGCATCAGAATAATCTATTTTTGTTAGATATTCCTAGATGCCACCCAGGATTAAGACTCTCTGGAGCTGCAACTTGGGAATTGAACTTTTAACAAGTACCCCTCGTCATTGCAAATGCCCTCTAAAATTTGAAATATGATCCTCAAATCTTTACACTGCCTATATTGAATGCAATTACTTAATTATGTTGAGTTTGCAAAGCATGCTTTTGAAAGTTACCTCCAAAACACCCCACATACAACTAGCATTGCTGCCACTGCATGGACAGATGGTTCTGTTGTTACACCTTAAGCCCCATAGTAAAGCCTTTCCCCCAGATTTGATCTTTTAATACCTCAGAGTATCTAATACAATCTAAACTCTTAAAAAATAGTTCTTTCCAATAAAAATAGCATAAGATAATTACAAAATCCTTCATATGGTCACACATTCAATTTATGCAAAAAAATAATATTAGGAGCAAGGCACAAAAGAAATAAACTATTAACGTGCACAGTAGTTCACAAGTGATAGCATCCTATCTAATACAAGAGAAACATGGTAATTAGCCGTACCTCCGCTACCCTTCCCATTGGCTAATCAGGGCGATATGCAAATTAACTGCCAGCCAAGATGGCGG
>NW_005354673.1:3638371-3679521 GCF_000412655.1 Myotis brandtii
TAGGGATTGGGCCTGCCCTCTGCCACCCGGGAGCGGGCCTAAGCCAGCAGGTCGTTATCTCCCGAGGGGTCCCAGACTGCGAGAGGGCACAGGCCGGTCTGAGGGATCCCCCCTCCGGCCGAGTGCACAAATTTTTGTGCACCGGGCCTCTAGTCCTAAATAAAAACCTGGAGCTCTCTTTTAAAATCACCAATTCTCAGGCATTCTAATTCAGTGGGTCAAGGGAGGTACTCAGAATATGCACTGTAACAATTATGCTCAAGGGCCAAACTTTAGGACATGCTTAGTATAACATGGACCATGTTGTCTTTAATGATCTAAATCAGTGTTTTTCAAAGCATAGTCCCTAGAGCAGCAGCAGCAGCATCACCTGAGGACATGGTACACATACACATTATTGGGCCCCATACCAGATCTGATGAATCAGGAACTCTGGTGGTCAGATCCAGCAATCTGTGACTGAACCAGCTTCCTGGGTACCATTCATTCACATCACCACTTATAGTAGTGGTTCTCAACCATAGAATGACCTGGAGCTTTAGAAAATCCAGTGCCAGACCACTTTTCAGACTATCTATATCCCTAGAATGGAGGGAAAGGCTGGGCATCAGTAATGTTCAAAGCTCCCCAGGGGATCCTAATGTGTAGCCAAGACTGAAAAACACTGACTTTGAGCAATACTGCTATCCTCACTCATGAGCACAGGGCTAGTCACACCCCTACTCATACATGGTAACACTCTGCTTTGCTATCAAATGATTATGTACAATTATCTTGGCTTTTGTAACCTGTTTTGTTAACTTCCACCTCTTGCACCTCTGTGGTCACATCTCTGCATAGAGCTGGAGAGAGGAGGGGAAAAGAAAGGCGCATCTAATTTGTTGTTAGATCAAGTTACTTACCTAAAATTGTTTGAAAGTGGAAAAGTGCGGAGTTTCTAAAACGTACTTTCAGCCATGAGCTCCCTACCTCTAGATGAGCAATGCATAATAGAGGGGGAAAAGCTACCCTGGTTCTTCTTTTTCTAATCTGTCATCAACCCCATGATTATTTCCTCCATCAAACTGGGTGAGTGGGCTGGGAGTCACTTACCCTCCCTTAAATTGCCCCATTTGTGTCAAGGTTACTTTGTACAAAGTGATGCGCGTTACCCATTAATTCTCTTCTGCACCTCCTACATTTTTCCTCAGCCTAGGCTCTTAGAAAGGCTTTCTCTCTTTTCCTTCTAACTCCTTTAAAAGGGACTTTTAAAACGCAGTTACCCTATGGCTTTGTCATGCTTTTCCATCCTCTAAACTCTGAGCCAACAGACAGCTAGTCATTATTATAATAAAAATGTGTTATCATCATCACACTAAAAAAAAAATGACAGCAAATCCTGTCTTTCTTTCAAGGCCCAGTTCAATGCCTCCTCCATGAAGCACTCCATGTAGGTCCTTCACAATATTAATAACTTTCCTATATTGACATGTACTGTTTTTGAGCTATGTAATATAGTCTTTCTCTTTTTTTCTTTCCAACTCACTGGTAAACTTCCCAAGGGCAAACACCTACCTTCGAGCTCTTTCAAATCCACAGAGCCATTATGGGCAAAAAGCACACAGCAGAAATATAATAAACACTTGACTATCCTTATACTTATTTTCTAAAACATCAAATAACATTAAACCACTATTCTGGCTTCTCAGATACAATCTCCAAGTTGGTAAGCAAAACTAAGATCAGCATTCCATCACTAACGTCAGTAACTAGGTTGAGCCTAATTCTCACAGTTCAGAAAGCACAGTGAGTCAGGTGTGGGGGGGGGGAGAGAGAGAACGAGAGAGAAAGAGAGAGAGAGAGAGAGAGAGAGAGAGAGAGCCTGTCTCCCTACCCTAATGCTTCCAATGCAATGCCTTTAAACTTCTATGAAAAATTAAATACGTTTTAGTTTTTATAACTCAATCTTTGCTCTTGTCATTTGCCTTCAAGTCTCTGCTTTTGTCCTTTTTAATTATTTTTAGAATTTAAGAACTATTTCTCAGATATATTTAAACATTTTTATTATAGAAACCATTACCAACCTTGAAATTCAATTTTAATAATTGAAAAGACATTGTTCTTATGGGTAGCCTTTGCATTTTAAAGCTCATTGAGGCTGAGGTAGTGTAGAATTTCAAAGCTTATTTGAATTGGTCATGAAACATTGAATTTTCATTCTAAAAACAATACTGTATTTTGAAAAATTGTGCTCCCTTCCTTGGAGAAGCATAAGGCTTAGTGATTCATAATGTGAAAGTTACTAAGTGTATTTTGGGTGAATATACATTACACAAAAATATACAGGAAATATAAAGATTTCCATTGCCTTTTTAGCATATCAGTAAGTGTATTTCTATGCAACACAACTTGTCCACCTGATCTTTACTTCTTCCGTGAACAGCATAAACAGAAAGATGCTTCAGAGATGTGTGTGATGGAGAGGTTGAGCAAGCACAATAGCTTATATGATTAGCTGAGGAAAGAAGGACTCCGTAGTATGGGACTGGCTCTCTAGACAGCATAGGAAAAGCAGTAGAGAAAAGGAAATGATGGTGAACACCTGTAAAAAGGATTGTTACCCCCTCCCCAGAGGCACAAAAGAGGATGTGGATGATGCACGTACCCTGGATGGAGAGTACACAGGGTACACAAACCTACCCTTTGGACAGGTGCTAAAGAGACGGCAGCACCCAGGAAGCCATAGTGGAGGCAACTAAAGGCTGAGGTCACAACCTTGGCTGCTCTGAACTTCAGGCAGCTAGGACACTCTTCAAAGAAAAGGTATAACCCAAGATCTTAAACACCACTGCAGAGAAGAAACTGCATCTCAGGTGGTGTGGAAGATAAATGGTTCTGCAGAACCAAGAATTCCCAGTTACTACCTGAGTCAACACGCAATAACTGGCATATTGCTATACAGTATTTTTGTTAATTATACAATTTAATAAAATTTTATTAGAATAATGCTTGCCCTGCATTTGGGATTTTCTCAGGGGTGCAGGAGAAAAGAGAACTAATTACAGGAAGAAATTCATATTACAAATAGATCAACTTAAATGTTATAGCTGTCTCTGATGGAAGAACTAGGCAATATTGAAATGAGATAAAATTTGATTCTAGGAGTTGTATTGGTTCTCAAAGTCATATCTATGAGAGAAGGTTATTTTTCTCCTTCATTACTCTAATCCGACCCCCAAATCCCCCCCCTAGGTTTATAAAGCTACATGAGCCTTCTTTCTATCCCTGGATCTGTAGAGCTCAGGGCCTTTACCCTGATGCCCTCTTCACTTGACCTGGGATGTTTTCTGCATAGCTGACTTCTCTTTGCTATTCAGATTTTAGTCTAAATAACATCACCTCGGAGAGAAATTCCCTCAAATTCAAGTCACTTTCCCAGTCACTTTGTCAGTTCCCCTTATCTTAATTCTCTAGGTATCACTATCTTTTATGTTTCTTATGTATCTTTGCTTGTTTGTTCATAGCCTTTTACCTGCTTTAGAAAAATAAACCATGAAATCAGGAAATTTGTCTTGTCTTATCACTGTATCTCCATTTCCCAGCACTGTGTGTGGCACACAATAGGTACTCATTAAATATTAGTTGAATGATTTTGTTATCATTATTATACCAAAGCAGTCCACTTTGGAATGATATTTACTCTAATTTAGTATCTGTTTTCTTGCCCTGCTTTACTTTTCTTACTGGCACTAATCCCTACATGGCACCATATTATGTATTTATTTATTTATTTATTCATTATCTATCTCTTTAGCTAAATAAAATATAAGCTTCTTTGTCTCTTTAGTTTACCTTAATATCCCAAGCACCTGGAACAAGTCCTAGCACATAGTAGCAACTCAGTAAATTCTTGTTAAATAAATCCAGTAGTCATATCATGCTTCTTCCCCTCCTCTGTCTTCTTTAAGCAATGCACAGGCAGCTTACTGCTTTGCTGTTTGCCATTGAGTGTCTTCTTGGTCATTGTTGGCTCTGTTTATGCCATCCTGACTTGCCCAGGTGTTTTTGGGTGATTAGAGTCAAGGTATTCAATCTGGTTGAAATATTATCTGCCTGCCTTGTCCTTCATTAGTGGTAAGTTGTGCTCAAATTAACTCTTCAACTCTTATTCCAATTTCACCCTCCAAAGTCACAAACCTGGAGACAGTCACTGATGCTATGACTGTTTCACTATCACTACCCACCTGGAGACACTTAAAGAAAGAAGAAGCAAGTGAGGGGGGGAGAGTTTGGCAATCCCTCAGTCACTCAACTTTAGGAGTCACAAAGCAGTCATTGTAACATGCAAGATACTCTGAGTGCGGTGAATAATTTCCAGACAGAATTCCTGGGCACCACAAATGAACTTGCTCCTATGTGATATCACATGTATCACAGGCCTGCTGCAAGTAGAGAACTGTGCTAGCCTTTATGGGAACTGAAAAATTAAATAGGAGAGAGTCTCCCTCTAACAGTGTATCATCCTGATATATTTACAAAAATAATGCTAATTAAATGCCCACCACACCTGATCTCACTGAACCCCTCATGCACATCAGCAGTTTGCCTTGTGTCATCCATGCTAATTTTATAAAGCAGTCCCTTGTCACTCTATAGATTGTCAATCACTCTATAGACTGAACTCTTGCTGCTGGGGATTACAGAGTTATGAGGTCAATATATTGCTGTTAATTAGGCAGTGCCTAGGACAGTGCATCTCAAAGTGTGGTCACTGGACCATTTATGCTATAATTACTGAATCAGAATCCCATGGGCAGGCATGAAGATATGCATTTTTAACACTCTCCACATGATTCTTCTGGATACTAATATTTGAGAACCATTGGGTTAACTTATGGAGGATGTAACAGTATTTCTGTACCCTATATAATAAAGAGGTAATATGAAAATTAACCCTCACACCCTCACAAGATGGCTGCCTATGACCGGACCAGCAGGGTGGTTAGTGAGGGATGACCAAATGATGGAACAAGCAGGCTGCATGGGGAAACCAGGCTGGCAGGGTTAGTGAGGGACGACCAAACAACTGAACAGCAGGCTGTGTGGGATGACCAGGCTGGCAGGGGGGGTAGTGAGGAACAACCAAACGACTGAACAGCAGGTGTGTGGGGCGACCAGGCAGGTGGGGGACCAGCAGGGTGGTTAGTGAGGGACGACCAAATGACGGAACAAGCAGGCTGCATGGGGAAACCAGGCTGGCAGGGTTAGTGAGGGACGACCAAACAACTGAACAGCAGGCTGTGTGGGATGACCAGGCTGGCAGGGGGGGTAGTGAGGAACAACCAAACGACTGAACAGCAGGTGTGTGGGGCGACCAGGCAGGTGGGGGGCTGTGAGGGGCGACCAGGCAAGCAGGGGGGGGGCAGTTAGGGGCAATCAGGCTGGCATGCAGAGGCAGTGAGGGGTGATCAGGCCAGCAGGGGGTGGGCAATTAGGGGCGCCAGGCAGGCAAGCAGATGAGCGATTAGGAGCCAGAGGTCCAGAATTGTGAGAGGGATGTCCAACTGCCGGTTTAGGTCTTATCCCTAGGACATCCCCTGAGGGGTCCCAGATTGGAGAGGGTGCAGGCTGGGCTGAGGTGACCCCCCCCACACCCATGCACAAATTTCATGCACTGGGCCTTTAGTATGGTAATAAGACCAATCCTTACCTATGCTGATGTAGTATTATAATGATGGCTTTTCAAACTATTGTCATCAGTCAGCAACCCCACCCTCTTCTTTCCAGCAGCCCTATGATATAGGAGCTTTATACTGTCTGTGCCCCTTCACAAGTGGCATTGAAACAACACTGGCAACCATTGATTTTGGCTCTTAGCAACTGAGTGTTCAATTTTGAATTGATTTTCTGAGGCCAAGTTAAAGAACATGGATTGATATTAAGCAAACAAATATGATTGCCATTAATCATCATTCTTACTCATCATGAGGCTACCATTGTCTGATAAGGAGGCCACTACAGTGGGTCCCACATGTACTAACTTAAAATCCCTAGGAATAGAAACCTGGGGTCTATATTTTTAAGAAACACTCCAGTTGCTTCTTAGCAACACAACATGGTCCATAGACCCACAGTGATCCATTATAAGGTCTGTGATAAATATCTGTCTCCTAAAGATGAAAGCATCACGATAGTTATGTACATACACTTCAATATAGGCATAATCACTTACCCATGGATATGAATAATAGTAGTGATTTATTCTAAATCTACAAATAACTAAAAAATTAACTGCACTATCCCTTATCTCTTACCCTCTTTCTATCAGATGCATAATGTTTAGGTCCTCTAAGCTGGATTTTCAAAGATTACTCTAGTATTCTAGTAACATCATGGATAAATATACTTGATGTATCTTAATATTATCCAGATTCCAAGCAGGCCCCCAATGATTCTTGCTTTCTGGTATTCATGCCCTGGTGTAACCCCACCCCGACCCCCACAACAAAGGGGGCTGAACTGTGTAGTCAATAGGGCATTAAGGAAATGACAGAGAATGACATCCAAGACTAGCTACCAAAAGACGGCCATGTCTACCTTTGCTCCCTTGGCTTACTGCGATGGGGAGGTAGCTGCCATGTCATTGGAGCATTCAAGCAGCCCTCTGGAGAAGTGCACATGGTAAGAAACTGAGGTCTGGTATCAAGAGCCAGCACCAACTCACAATCCATCTAAGTGGATCCTCCAGCCCCAGTCAAGCCTTCAGATGACTGCAGCTCTAGTGATACCTAACTGCTACTTTATGAAACCCTGAGCCCAAACCACCCAGCTCATCCACTCCCGAATCCTTGATCCACAGAAGCTGTATGAGATAATGAATGTTTATTGTTGTCATTTTGTGGTAATTTGCTATGCAGCAATAGCTTATACACCTAGTTTAACCCAAGATGGCATCAGAGCTCCAAACTTAGGGCTCTCTTTGCGGCTGTTACCGAGCAAGCAAATTACTTTCTCCCTTAATTTACTCTACTAAAAGGAATTTTCACAATAGAAAGGTTTTCCTTTTAACGAGCCTTAGTAACAGCCCTACTGTATCAAACAGGATTGGTTTTAAATGAACATCCTTGTACTTCTCTACCTGCCAGGGGAGTTGTGAGGCTTAATTAATTACAGATCTTTGGATGAAAGGAGCCTGAGCACTGAGAATTATCATCAAACAGGACTAGAAAAAAATGGGGAAAAAAGATATTTTCTCTATTTGCTTGCTAAATCCATTTCACCTAAGATTTAGTGAAGGCTGAGTCACCTATTGTTTAGAGAATATTTAATTTTTGCTGAGTGCAGGGAGGAAACAAGCCAGTACAGCAGCAGGTCAGGGAGCCCCTGTCCTTTAGCTTAAAATAGGCTCCTTTCCCAAAATAGACCCCTGGCCCTATTTTAGGGAACAACATGGACATTTGGATCATCTGAGTTTTCAAGGAGGAACCATGAGATGAAATATACATGTGACCTAAGTCCCACTTATAAGAACTACCTCCTAAACCAAGAGCCAGACAACCCCATGGACATTTACCTGTTCCTTGAGCCAACATTAAGTGGAGGAAATATGTTTTGAGCTTTTTTTATGTCCTAATGATAATGCTCCTGCCAGAGGAAGCCCAAGAGACAAGAACTGATTCTCCACATCAGAATGAGATGGTAGTTGGTAGAGACCAGATAGTACAGTGGAAAAAATCACTAGGACTTATAGCAAAAATTCAAGTTCCAATCCCAGCTCTCCATTCACTCAACAAATGACCTTGACTGAATAAGTGACTTAAATGACCTCATGGCAAACACACAGCTGCCAATACAACTGCTAGTAATATTGATTGGGCTCTAGATCCCAAAGCTATCATGC
Source organism: Myotis brandtii (assembly GCF_000412655.1). Taxonomy (NCBI): domain Eukaryota; kingdom Metazoa; phylum Chordata; class Mammalia; order Chiroptera; family Vespertilionidae; genus Myotis; species Myotis brandtii. Next base: position 3,646,251 of record NW_005354673.1, read on the forward strand.
CCTCCCCTCCAGGCCACACAGACATCCAAATCCCAAAGGCAGTACCCAAGGAGAAGAAAAAACTAGTTTGCTGGCCATTAATGCTGGTGGTTTCTATCACTGAGGGGGGTCTTGTCCATCCTCCCAGGCCCTGAGAAGCAAGGGAAGGCCTGGAACCTCTACCTCACTCTCCATAGCTTTTTAGGGCTTTCTCTTCTGATGTGTCTTCTTCAACAAAGCTATAGAATTTCAGCTTAGAAAGGCTTAGGCCCTGTCTCTCTCTTTTTTAAAAATATATTTTTATTGATTTTAAGGAGAGGAAGGGAGAGAGAGATAAAAACATCAATGATGAGAGAGAATCATTGATTGGCTGCCTCCTACATGCCCCCTACTGTGGATGGAGACCACAACCTGGGCATGTGCCCTGACTGGGAATCGAACCATGACCTCATGGTTCATAGGTCGATGATCAACCACTGAGCCACCCAGTCTCTTATATACATTCCCTTTTCTCTGGGGTTTCTCAGCAGGCATGCAGGGATTGAGTTTTACCCTCACCAAAGTAGCAAAATCAGAAAGGTAGGTTTGGCTTTTCAGGTTGCTCAGGTGTTCCTAGGTTCTCCGTGTAATGCAGCCTTAGTTCACCAGAATCCTGCTGCATTTAGGGGGCCTAAGCGTCTCCTAGCAACACGTGGTTCCTCTGTACTGTTTCACCCCTCTATGTATATATTTACCTTAGTACTTCATGGCTTGGTAAGGAATTATACAGATGTTCCTGAACCAATGCTATTATAATCATGCCTAGATAGTATAATTATCTACATTACCTGACTGCTGTAAAGATCAAGAGAAATAATGAGGACGAAAAGTCTTGTAAACATTAAAGCATGGTACATAGGTCAGTTATTATTACAATCTCAGGAGTATCAATATCAACTCTGACCTAAAGCAAACGGGTCTGCTCCATAAGAAAGGAAAAAAGGGGGAAGGGAAAACAAGCTCTGAACAGGACTTACATGTCTTCGGCCATAATAGGTTAGAACAAGAAAAGATCCGTTGAGCTGGAGGAGGGACAGTGAGCCCGGGACCTTAATTTATCTTGTTGACTCCATTCCACACTAACAGTCATTGCAACATGACTTGGAGCTTCCTCAGATCCAAGAGCCATAATGGCATTTCTTGGTGTGTGTGTTGAATGAAAGGAAGAAGAAAGAAAGTGAAGAGAAGAACGAACACACTCAGGTTTTGTTTTGTTTATAACGTACAACATGTAACATGAGCTCTTTCAACCAAATTATTGACCTTTATTATTTTAGTTTCAAAGGATCTCAAGGACCCCATTCCACTCTGCCTCCTACACCAATGCCATGCACCTCCTGAAAGAGCCCCTCTATATCATATCACAAAAAGACATTCACTGACTGAAGGCCTCATCATAATAGAAGAGCAAGTCTAGGTTGTATAGACCTAGTATAGATTAGGATTGACAGATCCCTGCTCTAGGACTAATTCCTGAGTTCTAATACTGGTCTTGTTTCTGACATTAACTAGCTATCTGACCTTGGGCAAATTGTTTCTAAGAGCCTCCGTTTTCCACCTGTGAAGTGGGGATATTAATATCTGTCACCTAGTCATCTTAGGACAGTTGTGAGGATTCCATATAGAAAGATTTTATATACTGTGAAGTGCTTCAAGATGTAAAACATTATACTGGACATTGCCATAGATGACACTAGACCAGTGGTTCTCAACCTTTCTAATGCCGCAACCCTTTAATACAGTTCCTCATGTTGTGGTGACCCCCAATTTCATTGTTACAAATTGAACATAATTAAAGCATAGTGATTAATCACAAAAACAATATGTAATTATATATGTGTTTTCCGATGGTCTTAGGCGACCCCTGTGAAAGGGTCGTTCGACCCCCAAAGGGGTCGCAACCCACGGGTTGAGAACCGCTGCACTAGACCATTTTAAAACATATGTCTCTTCTTAATTTCCTTTCCCTCTTCCCCTTTCCATTTCTTTCTTCTCGTCTGCCCCACTATTTATCTCCTATATTCACTTTTCCCTCTGCTTACACCTTAGATGTGTCAGTTGTACACAATAAAATCCATATGTGTTGACCAACCCCACTGACAGTGAAGACTTAAATGGTTATTCCTAATGTAGAACATTTTTGGAAACCCTTTAAGGATGGGTCTATGTCTTATTTTAAATGAGGTTTGTGAAGCAAAGCCAAAACAAACACATTAACAGGCTTGTTTGACGTCTGCTCTAAGCAGAATATTGCGATAATAACTATGGTAATAACAACTGCATATATGAGAATCCCCCCCCCCAATGGGTGAGTGGTGCAGATTGCCTGAGCCTCATCCTCAGAGACCTGGGGTAGTACTAAGAAATGGGCTCTTTTCACAAGCTTTCCTCCTCCCCAGGATGATTCCAATGTCCACTTTGAGGAACCCCAAACCTGGGGACATAGTCAGTGGCAATACCTAACAGGATTCAATTCATATTGTACAATTAAATATTTCCCCAAAATAGATGAGGCTTGTGGAGGCCAAAAATAACCTGGAGGAAAGTCACAGAGGCAGCCAAGAATCCAAATGATTAAAGCTCTGCCAAGAAAAATTTATGAACACGGAAGAAAACTCTAAAATATCTGTTGTTGACTCAGTGACTGCCTATAGACAGATAGTTGGTCACAAATATTTACAAGACATTAAAAATAAGAAGGTCCAGGAATTATCTAAAATGCAGCAAGCATCCTGGCCTGTGTGGCTCCGTGGTTGAGCATTGACCTATGAGCCAGGAGGTCACAGTTCAATTCCTAGTTAGGGCACATGCCCAGGTTGCAGGCTCGATCCCCAGGGGTAGGCATGCAGGAGGCAGCCAATCAATGATTCTCTCATCAGTGATGTTATGATCCCTCCCTCCCTCTCCCTTCCACTCTGAAATCAATGAAAATATATTTAAAAATCCTATCTAATAAAGAGGGGATATGCTAATTGACCCTCACACCATCACAAAGATGGCAGCGACCACAGCCAATAAGGAGGGGATATGCTAATTGCCCACCCTCAAAGATGATGGAGCTCACAGCCACAAGATGGCTGGCAAGGGAGGGCAGTTGGGGACGACAAGGCCAGCAGGGGAGGGCATTTGGGGGTGATCTCTCCAGCAGGGGAGCAGTTAGGTGTCGATCAGGCAAGCAGGGGAGTGGTTAGGGGGTGATCAGGCTGGCAGGCAGGCAAGCGGTTGGGAGCCAGCAGTCACAGATTGTGAGAGGGATGTTCGACTTCCAGTTTAGGCCACAGGGATCAGGCCTAAACTGGCAGTAGGACATCCCCTGAGGGGTCCCAGATTGGAGAGGGTGCAGGCTGGGCTGAGGGACAGCCACCCCTGCACAAATTTTGTGCACCGGGCCTCTAGTAAATAAATAAAATAAAATGTGGGAAGCACAGAGCTCACACTAATGGGATGAACTCAAGGAAGGGTGATTTTAGATGTGCAATCAAGAAAATACACACTGAGATTTAAGACATTGTGAATTCAACTCCCCAAAATGATGGAAGTTGCACTGTGTGGGTGCTACAAGCGGGAAAACTAAATTTGAATTGGAGGACAGGGGAGTCAGCTTCATGATGTTTTATATTTGGTACCTTTTCTGGGAGGTTTCCTCACATGTCTCCTTGAAACAGGATTAACCCTGATATGTCCTTGTGTTCCAAGCACCAGGTGTTGATCCATGTTGGGTCCTCAAAGTTTCTGGCCTCATCCTATGGCTGCTCCTGTCCCTGTGACCTGGTTGGAACCCAGCAATTTCATGCTAATATTAAGCCCACACGGAGTTTAAGGAGCTGCTGTCACAGTGCCCCTTTGCCATGGCTTGCAACCTGAAAACATTGATTATTCACAGTGGAAATTAACTATCTAGGTCAGTGGTTCTCAACTCTAGAAGTACATTAAATTTATCCAGAAAGATTTTTTTCTTTCCAAATAATACAGTTGCCTAGTCCATATCCCAAACCAATTCAATGGACTCTTTGATAGTGGGGCCAGGCATCAATGTTCTTATTGATTTTTTGAGAGAGAAGAAGGAAGAGCAATATCTAGAGAGAAACATCAATGTGAAAGAGAAACATCAACCGGTTGCCTCCAGACCGAACCTGCAACTTGGACATGTGCCCTTGACCAGGAATTGAAGCAGCGACCTTTAGGTGCATGGAATGTCGTTCAACCAACTGAGCCACACCAGCCAGGGCCAGGCATCAGTATTTGTTCCAAGGTCTCCAGGTGATTATAAGGTATGAGCAGGAAGAACACTGGTCTAGATCATGATTCCTATTTTGTCTCTACATTAAAACTTCCTGGGAATATTTTTTTAAATAATACCAGGCCCTGTTCCATGTCTGGAAACTCTGTATCAGTTTATTTAATCCTCATGTCCGCAATATAAAGTTGATGTATTTCCCCAAAGTAAAGGGTGAGTAAATGGATGATGGGAAAGGTTAAGTGGCTTTTCCAAGCCTGGAAACAGGCAGAGCTGGGATTCTGAGTCCTGGCCTGTCTGATTCCAAAAATCGCATTTTGTTATGGGTCAAGTTCGCCTCTCTCTCTCTATAACCTTCTCCAGAGCTCCCTTTAGCCTTTAGATTATACTCTAATTCCTCAGCTAAGCATCTGAGGTTCTCTAAAAGCTGTCAAACCATTTTGTCAGCCTGGTTCCTTTCTGCATCTCTCAGTCCCCTCTCTGTTTCACCATTCCCTTCCACTGCTCTCCTCTGCCCACAGAAATCCTACTGAGGCCCAGACCCCTTCAAAACCATACAAACTCTGGGGGCCTGACTTACCTGTATCTGACAGACATGATAATGACTCGTTTAACTGTGTCTCCACCCACCACCAGACTGAGAATCTGCCCTCTTGAGGGCAATGACTATGGTTACTATTTATTTCTGTGGATATAATAGGGTGGGTTTTGTAGTATAAAGACAACAGTTGTTCACTGTAGAAAACAGACAATACCAGAAAGTGGGTATTAAAAAAAGAGGCTCTAAAACACTGTCCCTTGGTGATATTTCCTTCCCATATCATCTTTTTAAAAATTTCCAACACTGAGAGAATGTTATACAGCCAGTTTTATGTCCTATTTCCTTTTTCCATTAAAGTATTAAAGCATGAACATTTTTATCATATTGTTTCATATTTATTAAAAATTTAATTTTTAATGGTTGTGACTCCATCATATGTGGGTTCCATCATTTATTTAATGTTTGCCAATCTTTGGGCATCTAAACAATTTTCACAGTACTCTTTTCCCCTAAGTAATACCATGGTCATATCCTTGTATATAAATATTTATATAGAAAATTCTTAGATTCAGAATTGAAGTATTTTGTGTCTCTTCCTGCCCAAAATATATTCAGTTGTTTTGCACACAATCCTGTGAACACTTGCACTTATGTCCATGCCTGGCACAAAATAAGCGCTCAGTGAATAATTGCTAAGTGAATTAACAAATACATGAATGAAAAAGATGAATAGTAGGCATTCAATCCAAACAAACATTTTAGAATCAACTATAAGACATGGAAAACTAATTATATTTAGAGAATAAATATGAATGTTACTATACCTGAGAATGGATAAGTAAGAGTATAACTGATAGAATTCTGGAAAGGAGTGATGAATGGGAGGCAGTATGAAGGCACGTGACTCTAAATTCCTCCCAGCAAGGAGCCAAAAGCTGCTGTCTTAATTTCACAAATCAATAAGTATACTGACATCCTGGTGGTAGAACAGAAGTAGGACCAGAAACATTTTAAAGTTTTAGCCCCAGAGAAGGAGCCGTGGGGGAGATTATTTTACTTTTGTGTTGCTTCCGTAAACATTTTAATATTTTTGCAATGTATAACAATTGCTTTTATAGATTTTGCTTTCCTTTTTTATTATTGCTTATGTCGTTTTAATTTTTTTAGGCATAATGCTGGCCTTTATACACTCACAGTTTTTTGGTGTTGTTGTTTTTTAGATATTGTTATTGATTTTAGAGAGAAAGGGAGAGGGAGAGAGATAGAAACATCAATGATGAGAGAGAATCATTGATCAGCATACCCCCCCACGGGGGACCAAGCCAGCAACCTGGGCATTTGCCCTTGACTGGAATCTAACTCAGGACCCTTCAGTCCACAGGGGGACACTCTATCCACTGAGCCATACCAGCTAGGGCTGTCATTTTAATTTGAAAAGTACAAGATCATAATTAACCTTTTGCCACTGAGAGAGAGAGAGGGATTAAGTCAGGCTGTCTAGTCTAAGTCCTCAGAGAATCCCTTCCATGGGTATAGATCAATTGGGCTCTAAATTCTCTTTCCTACATAAGTCCCAATTACAAGACACCTCTTAACATCTTCCCTTCCCATCATCCCATCGTCTCCCCCCAACTCCCAAGTGTATTTCATCAAAAAGTCCTCTTTTCAAATAAAATAATACTAGATTAAAATGTATAAATAAATAAGCATTATAAAAAGAACAGGAAATAACAACTGACACTCATTCTCTATAAATAAAGGTCAATGAATATTTTGTAAAGGGGCAATACTGAACATCTCTGCTTTGCATAATGATCTATGCTAAAAATAATGTGCAAAGGCTGGCTGGAGGAGGCAAATGCCCCTTGGTTCTAAGCAAATGTATTCAGAACAAATTTACTGATACCTGCTGCATCTAGAACCCTGGCAGTGACCACAATGATTTTCAGGAAGGAAGAGAATCCTGTGGTTTCCGTTGGTCTATCTCCCATACTCATGGGACAGAAATGAGGTACCATTCTTCTGTGTTGCACCTGGTGTGCATCTATACCCTTAATATAATTAATATGTAAGAGAATGTTGCGTACCTACTATGTGTCCATAATCATGGAAGAAAGAAAGGAGAGAAAAAATTAATTTAGTGAGCACCTACTGTGTGACAGAATAAGTGAGAATAATCATTATACGTGTGTGAATATGTGTTTGTTATTCCTTAAAGAAAAGAGCAGGACAGAGAATTCCAGCAGAAGTCTCTAATTGTTCCATTTTTAGACCATCATTCATACAAGTAGACCTAGGAAAATGGCTTTTATTTCTGAGGCACCAGACCAACTCCATTTCAGTCACTGAGGTGGAGAACATCATTTTGTTTTTCTTAAATTACTACAAAACTATATCCACAGACTTACACCAAGGATGGTAAAGGGTCCCTGGGACATGGTTTGGAAGTGGTGTAGATTTACCCTTCAGTGGGACAGGCTAAGAAAGTAAGGTTTTTAAAATTAGGTTCTAAACCAACTGTCAGAAGTGGGCAGAGTAGGTAGACAGGGTGAACAGTACAAATCCAGCTTAGAGATAGAGTTGTAGGGATAAGTAGGTGTCATTCAAAGGACAGAAGAAAAATAAGATATTTGGTTCCTAGTCATATGGGAACTGAGGTCAAATGTAATCAAAGCCAAAGCCTTTTTACTCCCCACCGCTTTGTTCAGTAAGATGGCCTTGTCCCAAGAGTGGAATAAAAGTCAGCCTTTGATTACTCTGAAACAGAGAAAAGGGAAGGAATGATAGATGATTGATGATAGATAGATAGATGATAGATAGATAGATAGATAGATAGATAGATAGATAGATAGATAGATATAGATGCATACATACATACACACATACATACATACATACATGATAGATGGATAGAAAGATAGATGGTAACTTATGTCTGTAGGCCTGCAGTTTGGGGAATTTACCGAACCCCTTTCTAATTCATTGTTGAATCTCTCAGAGCCTTCATTCATTCATCCTACTCATTTGTTGGATGAGTTAATAAGTGAATAACTGTCACCAGGTTGAACACATAAGAATTCAAATTAGTGCCCAATTCTAGATGAATACGGCTGGGACTCCCAATGCCATTTGGAATAGAAGCAATGTGTTGACTCCAAATTATTACTGAAAGGGGAGGTTCATGATTAATGACACATTCTGAGGCCCTGAGGCCTTACCCTGGGAAAAGCATCTTGCTCTTCAACCTGTGGGAAAAGCCTGGATCAGCTGCCACGAAATCTCACCTTCATTACTGCCATTGCTCAACCAGTGTGTGTTCGAAGCCATTCAAGATGAAGAGCAGACATCCCTAGGATATGTTTTAAATTACAAGGTCACTCTCATTAGAAGAACTGACAATAGTAGGGGAGGAAAGGACTATACTAAATAAGAACTACAATTAATTATAGTCATTTTATTTATTCATTTTGCCAAGACCACTTACTGTGTAATGATGAAGGAAAATAAAGGAGGAGGGACAACAAAACACAAATTCTCCTCTTATTTTTAATAAGTAAATAAATGAAGACATCTGATCATGGGAGCTGGAGAGACAGCTGCTTTAATTAGCACATCCTGAGGTGCACGCTGAGGCAGGGGAGGTCTTTTCTCATTGCAGTTGGTGTCTATTCAGAATACAATTACTACTGTTGTCTCATATGTTAAATTCTAACTTTCTAAATTGTACAAAGTGGACAAACCCCCATCTACCTTTCAGAGAAAACCCATAAACACACCTAGCAACAGTCTCCCCCAAAGACCTGTGCTTCTGCCTCCTATAGTTATCTGCTCTCTGCAAGAGAAAGAAGGGGAAGTGGCTACTGTGGAGACAGATAGCATCATACCCACCCCGGAGGATATCCATGGATCACCTGTGCATCCAAAGGGACCAGTGAAAATTCAGGGGAGCCTTAAGAGGACCAGGATGCTAAGCCTCCTTCCTAGAAAGAGGAAGTGCCCATGTGCTGAGGGCCATGCAACAGGAGTTGTGCTTATGGCCTTATCTGGTTTATCTCTCATGCAAGCCCATGGAGAAAGGATCACTTTCCTCATTTTATTAGAAGGAAATTTAAAGATCACACAACTGTTAAATGCAAAGCTGGAACTCGGAACCAGTTCTCTCCAGCCCCACAGCACTGCATGCTCAATGGAAGAAAACTGATCTCCGATCAGGTCCGACTTCAGACTCGGACATATTTTATTTGGGAAGTGGTCTGGAAATACACACTTGAGTGATTCTGATTTGCTAATTGAATTTTCTGAGGTGAGAAAAAATCTTAAGATTTTGGCCTCAGCAGTTCTCACAGCTCACAGTTTTCCCTGACAGCTGGGGAAACAAATTCAAAAGCCTGGAAGCTACCCTGCATGCCCAAAACAGGTCAATCTGTCATATCCATAGTTCTCTTTCCCCAACAGTTCTACAAATGCCTCTTTCCCTCTTTAAATCATGGCTCAGTTCTCCGACTAAATGGTTGGATTGCTAGGTGCTGGAAATGGTCCCCTGGGGAAGAGACAATGTCCCATTACCAGAATTACTTGAATGCAAACTAGGCTGGAGTGTGATAGGACACCATGCAAAAGGAGTTGCATATTGGCCACGACAGCAGGACTATCCATCCCAAGCATCTCTGCAAGGACATTTCCATGCACAAAGAAGGGAATAAAGGAACATCCAAGTGGCCACCGGGCACGCAGAGCAAAACCCCTATGTCTGGAGTGGACTGAGGTTGGCAATATGGCTCTAGAAAACAGGTCTACCTCTTTCAATACAGGTTGGACATGACTGTGTTTCTAAACAATTTTGTAATGAATGATACATGATTCCCCAGCATATCTTTTCACTGAGCAGTTAGCTTTGCAGTGCTAATTAACAGAGCATCTCACGCAGTTCAACACGGACGCACACATGCGAGATTCATGAGGGCTGTCCTGGGAAAATGCTCATCGACATTAGAACATTCTAACACATTAGTGTCAGAATCCCTTGTGATTAGACTTGAACCTTGTGATTAGAATTTGACAATCTACATGTTAGTGTCTGGACATTTAAAATCGTTTCTGTGGCTATCTGTCTCTCAGTTAAAGAGTATTTAGATATGTGCCTACTGGCCTGCATTCAGACATGCTTATCTTCAGTTACACATGGAGTATAAATAAACATTTGTGGAGGGAGTTAGGAAGAAAATGCACAGGTACACTGGCTTATTAGTCCATGGGAAAACTTCTGAATTTTCTTCAGATGTCCATAGGAAGCAAAAAGAAAAGAAAAACCCCAGTATCACAGATCACGAGGCATCTTTCCAATACATTAACCACATACCAACTAATTAGTGACCTAGGAGGGACAGAATCTCAGAGGCAGCCCATCATGCTTTCATTACACTCATTTGTGTGCATAGCAGCCCTATTTTGACCCTTTTTGTACCCATCAGTGCCACCTGCTCCTGCCCAGAAAGTAGTTCCCTGAGTAAAAGAATCCACAATCCCCTTTGTTATCCACAACCTCACCGTGCATCCACACACTCTGTCACTTAATAACAATGTGAGGGAACTTTGGGTCTTTTCACCATCACCCCATTCTCTACGTGCCCCCCTGGCACCACAAATCCTCCATCAGGCACTTCCAGGAAGTAATCTTGCAGGGCCAGGGAGGAAAGGCAGAATCCTGGGATCACCTGTCAGGCACAACAGAAATCCTTCCATGGGCTGCGATGAGGTGCAGAACAAGAGGGTGATGATATTTAGTGCAGCAAAAGCAAACTTCACATTCAACCAGCATCTTTCCCTTGAGTACCTCATACACTAAACATAAACTCATTTGCACTGCCAATATCCCCATGAGATAGACAGACAAGCAGGCATCATCTTTTTCATTTTCAAGAAAGGATACCAAGGCACATGGAGGTGAGATAATGTGTCCAAGGTCACATAGCTAATCAACATTCGCTATCTTTTGATGACCTGATCAAAGTTCATACACTTTTTCCATTATTCTCTTGATTCCTTTCATTTCAGCAACAATAAGATGTAACCAAGTGTCCAGCAGAAACTCCAGTACATTAACCACATGCCTCTACATCTACCCCCTGAGTAAATGGGGAAGTTGAAGCATGGGACATGGAGGGAGGAGGCTGCCTGTATTGGGAGTAGAGTCCAAATTGACTCAAAGGGAAATGGGGCATCTTCCAAATGCCCAGAGAGCACCAGTGGCCCATTTTCAGAGCTGAAAGTCATCTCTGACTCTATCTATCCTGAGGCAGGATTCCCTTCTCCAATCACGCATTGCCCTGTGCCATACATATTTCTGGGAGACTCTTCTGATTAGTCAGAGGGTTCCAAGAAAACACTCCAGTGGAATTTGGGACACTCCTTTATAGCCAATGGTCAGAAGATGTTACAGTGGATATTCTCAAAATCCCTGTTTGGAAGAGAAGCAACTCTAGATTAATAGCTAAGTTGTGGTCTCCTTCCTCTCTCCATTGAGACTGGCTTCCATTCCAGAGTAAAGAGAAGGTTCTCACTCTCTTTACAAGGAGGAGGAGGAGCAGGTCCCCAGCAGCCCTGAAATCAGAGTTTTCTAACCTGAGGGGGTCCTATCCTTGACACACCCCACTGCATGTGCAGGTGCCATCTGTCCCTTACCACCACCTGTGGGGACTGGGGCTCAGAGCACTCATGTAAGAGGTTGCTCTGGTGACTGCTTTTTCCATAAGTAATTAATGTGTTTTTATCTTCCAATTCAGGTCAGTATATATACTAACAGTAGTGTGTGTGTATATACTATATCCATATGTATTTGGGTATACATATGGATATATACACATGTATATACCTAATATATGTGGATATGTACACATACATATATTTATCACATGTGTATATGTACACCATACCTATGGATAGATACACACACACATACATTAACCTCACATGTGTATAATCACACACACATATGTATATAGTATATAACTGTGTCAGACTAACTTGTTAGCTTGCAAGTAGGCTACAGCCCCATCCATCACAGTTTCTGACTTGAACAATCCTAAATCTCAGATCAGTGTTATTTCCACTCAACTGAAATGTGTTATCAAATCCTCTTTAAACCCTTTCTGTACCCTAAAGTTCCACCTGCTCCTCCCCAGAAACTAGATCCATAAGTTAAAGGATCCACAATCTCCTCCTTTGTTATTCATAACCTCATCACACCCCGCACCGGTACCCCCTATTACCCAACTACAGTGTGAGGGGCCTTTGGGTCTTTTCACCATCACCCCACTCTCTACATATCCCACAGTGCATCACAAATCCTCCATCAGGCACTTTCAGTAAGTAATCTGCAGGGTCAGGGAGGAGAGGCAGAATGCTGGGGTGATCCAACCCTTCCATGGACTAAGATGAGGAGAACAAGATAATGATGACATTTAGTGCAACAGAGGAGGAAAAAAATGAATAGAAATGAGAGATTGTAAGAAAGGAAGAGAAAGTCAGTTTGAGAAAGCATGAGAAATGGCATATGCACAGAGAAGCTATGAAGATAGAATAGTGTGGTAGAGATAGAAAATTAGTAAGATAGATTTTTAAAGTATGAAGTCAAACACAGTGTTATAAAAAAATCCCTCCCAAAATACTTGAGCCAGTAAATCAGAAAAGCCCTCACACACTCACATTTTCCTTAGGGTCCCCATTGAACATATGAGAAAATCGAGGCATAGAGAGCTAAACAGGCCGATTAGTCTGCCTTAGTCAATTGCTCGGACAAGCCTTGGGGAATTTATTTCCTCCCCCAGTTCTTTCGGAGATGCTGTCACTGGGAGCCTCTGATTTGAGGTCTCCTACAGTAGGAGGGGGAGGTTGTCACATGCAGAAAAACAACAGTGCCATTTGCCCTGAGATGTTTACAAAGGACAGACCATGCCAGACACACCCGACGCCACTGACAGGCCCGAGAAGAGGCAGGATGGACAGCAGCGGCCTGCTGAACACTGTGTGTTTAGATGGTCAGCAAGACATTTGATGTGCATCAGGATATTATACTTGCAAATTCATTCAAATTGACTAAGAGAAGACCACAGCTTTCCTTAGCTAAAACCACAAAACTGTAAAACAGGAGAAGCAGAAGAATATTCAGAGAGCAAAGCCTGGAACTTGGAGGAGGTTCAGAGGGTCAGCCAGGCCCCTGAGGAGCGAGTGCAGCTTCATGAGTTGGGTTTCAGGCCGAAAGAGGGAGAATAACTGCCCTCTGCGGACAGGGGGTGGCTGGCTGCAGAGCTCTCCACAAATCAATCAACTCCCAAGGGCCTTCTCTATGGAATGGGGACAGTGGTACTAATGGACCTCATGGAGCTATTGCTTGGAAAAGAATAAAAATGTTCTGAAGGTACTTGGTAAATACAAAGTGCTGTACAAGTGGCAATAATAACGTCAAATTTTATTTAACATCTTCATTAAGTACTCAGAGTAGAGCAGGCAGGCTGTTAATGAAATCTGCAGAGAGTACTAAATTGGGCACTGCTGGCAACAGTGTGGTTGGACAGGCAAACACCCAAGGGATACCACGCACTGTCAACAAACCTCCAGGATGGCAGGTCTGGTCCCTCCCTCAGCTATCAACCACTTTGCTGCAGGGACCTCCGGTGGGGGTAGCCTGGGAAAAACACACTGAACCTTCTCCTCACCACTGTGTGCTTACCCAGGTGACATGGGATTAAAATGAACATTGGAGAGGATGTGAAAAGAGGGACATGAGAGCTGTCCTAGTGTCTACCCAAGAGGTGCCAGTGTAGCGTGTTGGACCTGTCTCATTCCTAAGTCGTGGTGATGGCTGCTCACAGGTAGGCCATATGATGATGCAGTTACATCACTTGGTGGCCTCTCTGGGAAGCTGATGCTGCTCCTCTCACGAGTTGGGGCTACAGGCTTGGGTTCCAACACATCACACCCTCTCTGGGCTTCTGTCTTAAAAAAAAAAGGGCAGAATTTGAAGCCCATACCTGGCACCATGTGAGCAGGAAGGCCAAGATAGTAAAAATCAGTTTTGCAGGCCCATGGCTATGCCACAAGGGCAACCCAAATAAGCTTGTGGCAGGACCCAAACTCCTTACCATGTCTTACACGGCTCTTCATGACCCAATCCTTGCTTACCTTCCTAGCCTTCCCTCTCACCACCCACAAATAACACTCCAGTCATGCTAAGCCAGGTCTAGTTCCTTAATGATATGTACACACTGTTCCCTCTGCTTATTCTTCTTTTCCCTCCTTGGTGACTAGATCAGCTCTCAGCTCTCCCACAACTGCACCGAGTACTCGTCTTCTATGCACCCATGGCACCTTACACTTTTCTCATCATAAATCCTGACTCAACAATTATTTATTGATTACCTTCTCCAAGCTAGGCACTGTGGAAAGAATATGGCATTAAACAAGACACACAATTCCTATCTCACAAGAGAGAGTGGTTCTCAAACCTGGCTATACGTTAGAATCACCCAGAAAGCATTTTAACAATATCAATGCCATTTCAATTTAATTGGTCTGGAGTGGGGCCCTGATAATGCTCAGCAATGGCAGTGTTTGGAAGGTGTATAAAATACTGATGCCACGCCCTGACTGGTTTGGCTCAGTGGATAGAGCGTCGGCTTGCGGACTGAAGGGTCCCAGGTTCGATTCTGATCAAGGGCATGTACCTTGGTTGCAGGCACATCCCCAGTAGGGGTAGGGGGTGTGCAGGAGGCAGCTGATAGATGTTTCTCTCTCATTGATGTTTCTAACTCTGTATCTCTCTCCCTTCTTCTCTGTAAAAAATCAATAAAATATATAAAATAAATAAATCAAATAAAATACTGATGGCTTGTGTTCCTACCCCAGGCCTATTAGATAAAAATGTCTGGGAGTAGGGCCTGGACATAGATATATAGGCATTTTTTTAAGTCTCCAAGAGATTCTAGTCTATGGCCATTATTGAGAGCCATGGAAGAATAGACATAAATACTTATCCTATTGCTAAGAATGGCCTGTTTACTTACCTACATCCATGCTTATCTATGAATTTCTTGAAAGCTAAGATCTTATCTAAGATATTGTTTTCAGTACTTGACATTGTACCTGGCACACAGTAGATAATAACTAAATATTTACTGAAAAAAGAAAGGGCAAACCCAATGTTCTTGGTTCAGCAGTGTATTTAGTATTCTAAGGCTGTCATATCAAAGTACCACAAACTGGGTGGCTTAAAAACCAGAAATTTGTTATCATGATTCTGGAAGCTAGAAGTCCAAGATCAAGGTGTTCCAGGGTTGGTGCTTTCTGAGGGTTATGAGGGAGAGTCTGTTCTATGTCTCTCTTCTAATGTCTGGTAGTTGCTGGCAATTATTGGTACCGCTTGGCTTGTAGATGCATGACCGAAATTTCTGGCTTCATGCTCAGCTGGCACTCTCCTTGTGTGCATGTCTGGCCCTATTTCCAAATATCCCCTTTCATAAGGAAACCAGACATATCAGATTAGGACCCACCCTTCTGACCTCATCTTATCTCGATCATCTTTAAAGACCCTATTTCCAAACGAGGTCACATTCACAGATATTTTGGGTTAGCACTTCAATATCTTTCGGGAGGTCACAATTCAATCCATAACAAGTGGGAATGCTTTCTTGTGCTGGAAGAAGGAGGGAAAGGTGGACAAACTCAGTTATCTTGGTTGAGTGAGATGCTTCCTTATGCTGAATCACAGCTCCCTGTTCTAACTTGACTTCAACTGGAACTTCCAGCAACTCTTTGCTAAGCAAAAAGGCACAAAGTAGGGTGACTGTTGGAAAAATGGTGAACTAGCAAACATTGTCTGCCCTCTCTCCTCCCAAGGCACCTTGCCTACATTCCAGTTCTGGGTCGGTTTAAGGTATGGAGCTGTCTGCTTCATCCAAACAAGGAGGCACACACTTCCGTGTAAGACAGCATGTGATTTAGTGTAATACATTGCCCTCCTGGGAATATTGGGAATTTAATTAAATATTCATGGGGAAAAAAAACCACTAGCAATACTAAAAAAGAATAAATCCCCAAGAGTAGAAATGGAGGCTTTTCATCAGGAGAGGTCTAGAGAAATGGGGAAGGGCAAAAGAGAATTTCTTGGTGACACTCTCCCCATCTGACTCACCCTCTTCATCTGAAACACACAGGACTCATTGGACTGGCCTCCTGTAAGTTGTTCTAGGTCACTCAAGGAAAGAGAAAGCTCTAGAAAATATAACTTCTATTCCACATTGTATCCAGACACCATCAATGCTTAGTGACCATATTCTATGAAAGAGCCCTTTATTTTTTTCCCCTACTGGGAACTCAGAACTTGACTACACTCAACCGCACAAGTTGACTCTTTCCTAGGGGTGCTCCTAGCAGCCAGAACTCTCTCAACCTGGCCCAGTGGCAGCCAGTGCTGGCTGTGGCCCTGCCCTGGGCACTGCCCCAGTGCCACTCTTTAGTAAATTCATTACCAGTTGCTTAAGCCACAGCTTCCAAGCTGGGGTGGGCATATTAATGGACCCCAATTTGTGAGGAAACTTTTTTTCCAATATGTTTCTGGGGATTTGAGTTTCATTAAACCAGCTTTCAACTCTTCAGTTATTCTCACCAAAGTTTTCAGCCATTCTGAAACACTGTGACTTATGACTGACAGTTGTCATGGGAGATGATAATGCAGGGGATCTAAAAGGTTCTGCACATTTTCCTCGTAGCAAGGAAAAAGTACTAGACCAGGAGCCATAAGACATGGATTCTCAGCATGGATTGGTCACCAGCTGGGTGTCATCGGGAAAATCACTTCCCTCCTCTCATCCTCAGTGTTATCAGATGTTAATTAGGGATATTAATAGCCAGGCACTCTCCTAAGTATTTTACATGCATTAAACTGCTTAATGCTCCAAAGGGCCCTATGAAGTAATACTATTATATTCTACTTTAAATAAGGCAGAAAATGTGATTAAATTCCTTGGGAATGCTTTATCAAGAATATTATTTTTCTAATGTAACAATTCCCCATCATAAATTATTTTAACATGGAATGCATAACATGTTAATAAAATGTAAAAAGGAAAAACTAGTGCTACTCTCTTGTATTGGTATGTAATACTCAGGTTTACACATCAAAATAAACATCCATTAAATATTTCTGTTTGTTTGTTTTTTTTAAAAGATTGATGCACAGAGCATTAGTTTGCCTGAGTTCACACCACTAGTGACAAGTGAGCTGAAATTTGAACCAGGTAATCTGGCTCCACCTTCTTTTCTCTTGAACACTATGCTATAATAATGGCATCATAATAACAGTACCACATCACCAGAAGTAGTAAAGATTAAATGAGATAATGTTCCTGTGAACTTGGCAAAGTATTAAATAAACGTTGATTTTTTTAAAATTATATCATGGAGTAGGATTGCAATCATTGTTGGGCAGGTGGGTGGCTGGAGCTGTCTGGAAATCTCTTCCTGAGGATGCGGCCCACGGTTTACTAGACGCCACTGTTTCCCCAACTTGACAGAGAAATGTGAAAAGAACAATACCACCTGAGTTTAGAGAAAAATGTCCAGTTGAGCTAATGCACAACCCCATTCTGATGCCTGCAAGATAAAGGTGGTCTTAAGAACAGCTGGAGAGAGTGGTAAGACTTTCTAATTGAAAAACAGCTCCCCTATCTAGACGTGACCCTGCATAACATGCTGCCATCTTGGTTTAAAGATTGCCCTCTACTTGCCTAGGTGGGATTCTTAAAATGCAAATGCCCACCAGGAGAAGATGTGCATTGAATCCCATCTGCTGAGTGTAAGTTCATTCATCCTGATCTTTTGTGGGATAATTATGTATGTGAGCTGTGGATATCTACATGGGGAGAGAATACGGAAAGAAGGGGCAAAACATCCTAAATGTTATATGTGTCACAACTTGGCTATGGGCCATTTGGGTTTGAAGGGCATTGATTTTGTTTCTTATTTCAATCTGTGCTGGAAGACAGCATGGGACACAGACGGAACTAAGTTTACAGAACACAGGCCAAACATCAGGTGGGTGAAGTGTGACTTCTCCAGTATTGCTCCCTTTTATTCCCACAATAATACTGAAATGTAGATACTCTCAACTCCCATACCCACTGCCAGTTTTTCTTTTCTTTTCCTTTTTTTAATGGATAAAAGAAAAGGTCAGAGATATCAGTAATTTGCTAGGGTCCCATAAGCTGTAATCAATACATCCGGGACTAGAACTCAGACATGACCAATTCTAAAGCATGTTCTTTGTGCCACCCACACTGCATGCACAAGCCACTTGACCTCACATGGCCTCAGGTCCCCTTGGTGGCCAGGTGGGAGACATAACCAGAGAGAGGTCATACAGAGCAGCTGATGAAAGAGTCCACAAGCCCAGCCCCATCCTTCCCCTCTGCCCTCACTGCTCATTGAGATGCAAAGCTCCAGACTTGAAAGAAGCAGCAGTAGGTGAGCAAAGGCCTGGAAAAGATTCACACCTGCATACACATACACACACACAAACACATACACACACACATACACACACATACACACACACACACACACACACACACACACTTATACACACTCCACATTAAACACCATCATTGGAAGCATGACTCCGCAGCCAGCCTGGCTCCTGTGCGGCTGAGAGGAAAATTATTTACAGCAAGGTCTGGCCTCTTGCGCCACTGTGTAATTCAAGGCAATTGCACTTCCAAATAGATCTTTTTGGAGAAAATCAACAGTGGCTTTGCTTTCAATCTACTGGAAAATGAAGTCCTGTGAATGTATTACATAAGTCCACAGCAGGTGGAGTGAGGAGTGCAGGAGCCCACAGCTCTGCCAAGAGGGTGAGGCCCTGGTCCTCCAAGCCTCCAGGGGCCCCTGCCCACCTGCCCCAGCTTACTCTGCCCTAAGCTATGGCTTTGTGAATTCAACCAGGGCTCCAGGGAGAGAGCAAGGTGGGAGTAAAGCTCGCCAAAACCATCAGCTGGGGTTTCAGGGGAGAAATAGAACCAGAGAGGAGAGGATCAGAGAATAGTCCCTGCCCTACCCAACCTCAGTCTAATCTAATACAATATGGTAATAGCCACCACACACACACAACCACAAAAACACACACAATACCTATGCCAAAATCCTTTCCTTTTTTTCTATTCTTTAATGTTTATTTTTCATTATAAAGTAAAAAAATCGCATAAAGAAAATTTTGAAAGTATAGAAACATAGAAAGATGAAAATAGATGGCCCACAACCCCATCACCCAAACACAATTATTGTTAACATTTTGATGGGTGTCCTTTTCCCTTTGTTTTTATCCATTTTGAGCTTTAACAAATGATTCCTGATGGGCTCCTCAGAATGCCTCAGGCATTGGGGCCTCCTATCAGGATGTTGACTGGTGCACACTCAAGAGTTTTAAGAGGCCCTGACCGGTTTGGCTCAGTGGATAGAGCATCGGCCTGCAGACTGAAGGGTCCCGGGTTCAATTCCAGTCAAGGGCATGTACCTTGGTTGCTGGCACATCCCCAGTGGGAGGTGTGCAGGAGGCAACTGATCGATGTTTCTCTCTCATCGATGTTTCCAACTCTCTATCCCTCTCCCTTCCTCTCTGTAAAAAATCAATAAAATATATTTTTAAAAAAAGAGTTTTAAGAGGCTAGATGGTAAACTGATGGGCTGGATAGATAACCAATGGTTTGTTAGATTATGGAGAGGACACTTCAGTGGAATAAAAAAGAGCACTAATCTGAGAATCAGGAGATGTTCATTTCAGCCCCATTTCTAACATTATTGACTATAGGACCTTGGATACATCATATACTCTTCCATTTTGGGGTCTTACTTGCATCATCTGTAGTTAAAAACAAAATGGTAGAATGCATTAGAAGCCTGATGAATAAGTTCTTGTATTTCTTACATTTCCTGAGAAAATCCCTTACCCTCCCTGTATAAGTGTATTTTCATCTGTACAATGGGGATATTAATACCTGTGCTCCAACATGTCTCATAGCTGTTGGGAGGGTCAAGTTAAATGGGGCTTGCAAAATGACTCATAACTCTAAAGATTTTTACAAATGAAAGCTATCATTATGATATTTAAAATTGGAGAAAAATACCAGTGCCACATATCTTGTGAAGATACAAGGAGATGATAAATGTGATAATACTATAAAAAAAATAAAACACCATATAAGAGTGAGATGAGGTGATCCAGGGAAGAAAAAGAAAAAGGAGTGCTATTCCTGAAATTATGACAAGAAATCTGGGATAATGGAGGGAGTGCTGAAGGAGCAAGGAATAAAAAGAAAGTTATTTTTTCTCTCTTCATCCCCTTTGTCCAAAAAAGCACTGACTGATCACCCTCTAAAACTTCAGATGGGAGACCCAAATGCTTGTACCTTAGCGGGAGTTGAGAGGAAGCTGAGGCACCTGTATCTCAGCTCAGTTGGAACCTTTCCAAAGGTGAAGTCCAAAGGGAAGTACTCACCACCCTACAGACTGGGGTCAGTTTCTTCCTTTTACATGGTGAAGCAGCAGAGTGGATAGAGATAGAGGAGCGGGTAATGGGGAGGCATTGAACCACATTACATGCAGAGGAGAGCTACCCATCAGAAATGTGGGGGATCCCCCAGAGCAAAGCTGCTACCAGCCATGGGCAAACTACGGCCCGCGGGCCGGATCCAGCCCGTTTGAAATGAATAAAACTAAAAAAAAAAAAAGACCGTACCCTTTTATGTAATGATGTTTACTTTGAATTTATATTAGTTCACACATACCCTCCATCCATGCTTTTATTCTGGCCCTCCGGTCCAGTTTAAGAACCCATTGTGGCCCTCGAGTCAAAAAGTTTGCCCACCCCTAGACCATGGAATTAGTCACAGCCCGCCACCTTCTGGTGGACCTATGTATTGCACAATTTCCTGTGTCCATGAATTCTAACACTTGTCCCTGTTTAGAGTTTATAAGGTATCTTTTTCCAAGTTAATATTCTGGTTCCATAGCATTTCCAAGACTAATATCAGGCCAGGAAAAACTATTATAATTATGAAATTTGTCTTACTCAGCTCTCACTTTCTTCTTCAAGTTGTTCTCTCCAGCTTTTCCCTCCCACCCCCATTTAGCCACCCAAACCCAATGCCCTTAATTCATATACTGGTATATGTACTCATAACCTATGGGATCACCTTCCCCAACAATATTTTTTCTTAAAAATTCCTAATGAAATGGGAATTGATAACATCCATCCTACACATTCAAATGGGTATTAGACATCTACTATGTACAAGATATAATCCCATTGTCTAGGATCTCATACCTTTTGAGGAAAGTAAAAGTGTACCAAAATAACTACACAGTGCAAGGAAACAATCAGGTGAATATTAATGATAATAGATTCTCTAAGAACTCTGGAAAGGAAAAAACTCACTTGTGGCTGGGGTGATAAAGGAAGGTGGTTTTTACCTTACATTCGAAGATTTTAACAGGAGGAGGTGGAGGGGGATATGTATCTGTGAAAGCCATAGAACAGCATAAAAACACAGGTAAAAGCAAGACATTTTTTATTCCTGCTCATGAAATATTTTGACCAGAGCATGTCAGAGAATAATGGCAACTAATATTTATGTGATTTTATAAAGCCTCTTTTACTATTTACCCCATTTTACAGGTGAAGAAATCAAGTCTAGAAGAGGTTAAATTACTTGCTTTATGAAGATTCTGTACTAGAGAAAGAACTTAGACCTAAGGATTCTATCTCCAAATCCCAGGCCATAGCAAATCTGATTAACTAAAAAAGGGAGTTTGCAACCATTCTGTAAAGGATATGGAATAATGGGCTAAAATATCAGAGTAATGGTGAGATTTCAGGCCCCATGACAGTAAAATGGAGCTCCCCTTTGGGGCCTGTGGAGGTGAGCAGATGTTATCTTTTTTGTCTTTTCTCCTTCTACACAGGCACTGACTCTTCCCTGGTCATTCATTATCTTTATTCTTAAAGACACACCCTGAGCTCTACAACCATACAGGAGCTTACAAGTAACATAGAAGAGTTATCCCCTCCCACTCCCCCCACCACCACCAATTTGTTTGATTTTTGTCAGTTTGTTTGATTTTCTGTTCATTGCATTATATGTTATTAAGCCTTAGGGTGCCTCAGTGAATTAAAACAATACCGTCAAAATGTATGATTAAAAGACTGAGCAGCAATAATAACGGTATGATCATATCGTGCATTCATATCCCACTTTAGCATCTGTCATCTCATTTACTCACACAAAATCAGCAGCAGCCTGAAACAGGAATGACAGAATGTTGCAATCCAATTTTACTGATGGGAACATTGAAACAGAGAGGTTCGGCAATTTGCCTGGAGCCACACAGAAAGTTATTGCAACTTTAACCAGGTCTCTTAACTCCCAAGGCAACCTTCTTTTCACAGTAGTCCAGTCTCTCAGCTCAGGCAGGCTGTGAAGATGAGAGGGACCATGTTGTACCATCTGCTTCCACCTCCCAGGAGCTCTCAGTTCAGCACCATGGACAGAGATATCCAGGCCCAAGGCCACTCTATAATGGCATACAATTAGTTTCCAAAGTCAAGCTCACAAACTGGATTCTGGAATACTGAACTATGTCATGCACCACAGAAAGGCTGCACGGGTGTCTAGAGTTGATGTCAATAATAATCACTGAGAAACAAGTCAGAGACTGGGACAGGCATGTTCACTGGCCTGATCTGGGCTGAGGTAAATGCAACCTTTAGGCAGAACATCTATTCATTCTTCACCAGGTAAAGCCTGGAATTAATTAATGATAAGTAATACTTATCCTGGCATCCAAGTGCTGAACTTTCTCCAATTAACCAACTTTGTTTCCTCCTTTTATGTCCCAAAATATTGTAAAAGAAAACAACAAAAACAACAACAACAAAACAAAACACCAAACTATCAATTGTGAAAATAGCAGCAACATCAACTAATGTCTATTGCATTTTTCCTTTCTCTCGGGGCTTGGGCTAGGCACCTAAATGCTCTGTCATCATTTTACCTTTTTAGTGGCAAGTATGTAATACTAGAGGCCTGTTGCACGAAGAGATTCGTGCAATAGGCTTTCCCTTCCCTTGGCTGCTGGCACCAGTTTTCCTCTGGCACCCAGGACCCAGGCCTTCGCTCTGGCTGGGCTCTGGCCAGCCTCCCCCCGCCCCCGCCCCAGCCATCAGGCCTCGAGGCTCCGCTGATCCTGGGGCCGTGAGGCCTTGCAGCTCCGCTGATCCCAGGACCGTGAGGCCTCACTGCTCAGCAGGCTTCGGATACGTTTGGCTTCGCTACACCGCTTGGAGCCTAGTATGCAAATTAATCACCATCTTTGTTGGCGGTTAATTTGCATATCACCCTGATTAGCCTATGGGAAGCGTAGTGAAGGTATGGTCAATTACCCTTTTTGTCTTTTATTAGATAGGATATCTAAGATAGGGATACTGTAAGGAAAGTATTTGGGGAAATGATGATACTATGTTGAACAGAACACTGAATCTGTAATTACACATCCTTCTTTAAACCCTAAATCTGCCTCTCACCAACTACAGTGGGGCCTTGACTTACGAGTTTAATTCATTCCGTGACGGAGCTCGTAACTCAAATTCCTCATACGTCAAATCTTAAAGTGAACGAGTGAGACACGTGATGCTGGACTGATGTTGTGGTGTTCACTGTGACGGTTGCTGCACCAACTAGTGGTGGGGTATCGGAAGCTGGCTCGTAACCCGAATTTTAGCTCACAACTCAAAGCAAAAAATCGGCCGAGAGACGGCTCGTATCTCGAAAAACTCGTTAGTCGGGACACTCGTAAGTCAAGGCCCCACTGTATGTGATCTTGGACATTTATTGAACATCCCTGAGCCTCAATCCATATGTAAAATTAGAGAATAACACTTTCTTCCTAGGGCTGTTGAGGAGACTAGACCATGGATTCTTTGTAATGTAACCTACAGCAACTAGAATTCTCTAACTCCACACTTCCTTCTCTGTAAAATGGGGATACTGTCATTCCCAACCTCATCAAGCTATTGTGAGGATTAAATAAAATATGTGCATATAGAACCTGGTGTATATTAGGGGTCCAATAAATATTAGTTTACTTCCTCTTCCATTAAAGGGGGGAGAGGGAATGAGCATACCTTTTTCTATATAAGCTCTATCTCTGATTTGGTTGGAATCTGAATATTTTCTTTTCTCTCTTCAAGTACTTAGCTTCTCCTTTGCAAAAAGGACATCTTATTTTCTAGAGCATAATATGACAGAACTATTCATTGTTCCTTAATAAAAGTATGGTTTACAATGGAATTCTAACAGTAGAATTAATTATGCATGGGTAAGAGGGAGACAATAAATGATGGACTAAGTACCTACTATGTACCAGGAAATTTAAGCAAATTATTTCACATGAGCCTTATAACACCTCTGGAGGGAGGGCATTTGTTACTATGCCATTTTACAGATGTGGAATGCAAGGTTAAATAACTCAAACCAAGGTCAATATTAAGTAGCAGAGTTGAGATGTGAACCTATGTCTGACAGATTCCAAGCCCACTTCCTTTTCCATTTATGCCCTGTTTAAGGAGAAAAACCATCCACTGAAACTCTTAAGAAGAGAGTGTGTAAACATAAACCATGCTGTTATGTGGAACTTCCCTGGGCCTCCTGGCCCAGAGATTGATCTTTCTTTCCTTCAATGGGATTTTTAGATGATCAGGTGATGGATTTATGCCAGTAACCACCAGAGGGGGATAACAGCTGGCAGCATACAGAATGCATGTGCTAGCATGCAAACACACACACACACACACACACACACACACACACACACACACACACACTTTCCCCAGCAGCCTACCCACACAATAACAGAGGATTAACACGCACACAGAGATCTCTTTGTAAACAAAGACTCTTGAAGTCACAGGGCTTCCTCCCAGCCTCTTCACCACTAGCAGAGCCTCTGAGTCTGAGCACACCTGAGGGGAGAAGGAAAAGCAGACCTCCCTACATCAGACAAAGGATACCCCTGCCTTGGAAAGAATAAAAAACAGATTGGATCCTCTGGTCTTATATTAAAAACAAACCATGGTGTGGACCATTTAAAAAACAGATTGGGAACCAGGTGACCGGCTCTTTGAAGTCTTAGCTCCACCCCACCAGGTACATGGTATGCCCAAGTTCCTTTTATACACCTCTGACATCCATTTCCTCACAAGTAAAGGGGATCCCAACCCCCACAGGGCAGGTGAAGACAGAATGAAATGAGGTGAAGCAAAGTCCTCTGCAAACTGGAGAGCTTATACAAATGCCAGCTGCCCTTAGTGGTATGGTAATTGTGATTATTTACTCAGCATGGAGCCTCCATCTATGGTAAGGCCCTGTTCCGAATCACACAAGACCCAGTGCGGGAGGAGCAGGGCTCAGAGTGTGTGCAAAGGAAGCAGAAGGATCCAGGGTGGCAATAAACAACCATCTGGAGGGGAAGGTCCAGATCCCCCAACGGATATTTTTGTGTTCTTCCTGCTTCTTCCCATCTTAGAAGAGGCCCACCAGCCTATGAATTTCCTAGGTCTTCTGTGACAAGGAGGCTTGAACTAGGAGGCTTGAAACAACCGAAGTGTATTCCCTCACAGTTCCAGAGCCAGAAGTCCGAAAACACAATGCTGGCAGGGCCGCCCCCTTTGGACACTCTCAGGGAGAATCCTTCCCTGCCTCTGGCATCTCCCTGTGACTGTCGGACTCTGATTCCTTGGCCTGTGATCACATCACTGTGATCTCTGCCTTTATCTACATATCACCTTCTTCTGTTCTGCCTGCCAAATCTCCCCTGGGCGTTTCTATAAGGACCCTTGTCACTGGATGTAGAATCCACCTAAAGAGTCCAAGATGACCTCTTCATCTCTAGATCCTTAACTTAATTACATCTGCAATGACCTTGTTCCCCAATAAGACAACATTCATAGGTTCAAACAATTAGGATATGCCATATCCTTTATTGTGAGCGGGTGGGACACCATTCAACTCACTACAAAGCAAAGGCAGAATAAACTTAAAAGGCACACCATGTGTGCTGTGTGATGCTGTGTTGTGGGACACCCAGAATGAGATGCTAGCCCTGACCCAAAGAGGAAAAAGCATGAGATCTGAATAATATGAAAATCAGGAAGTGAGGTTAATTCTGCCTGGGGAGGACAATGGGAAGGCTCCCCAGAAGGGGTGACATTTGAACTGAGCATTGAAGGATGGGTTTTAATAAGAAAAGAAAAGGAAGGGAAGGAATTCTGGTGGAGGAAACAGCAAGAACAAAGCTACAGAGGTTGAAAAGGGGTGATTGGGGCAAGAAAACAGGAAGGAGAAAGAAGGATGAGATGAAGGAAGAGGGAGGCTGAAGATAGGGGCAATCTCACCTAGGGTCCCAGTTGAAGCAGAGAGAAAGCTAGAAATCGACTGTGGTAAAGGGCCAATTCCACTCCACTGCCCCCTCTGAAATGCTCTGCTGTTTCCATGTAGGGGCCACACACCCCTGCTCCCTGCTCCCATGGTCTGAAAGAATAACTATGCCTGTCCAAACTACTCCTAAAACAGAAGCCCTGCCCTGGGCAATTATGCTCCTGACTGGGATGCAAACAATTCCTGAAAGAAGCACAACCTCCAGAATGGGAGCTGGCTGACTGAGGACAGACAGACAGACTGTCAAGGATGCAATGCCACAGCAGCAAAGGCAGCAACCCCAGCCTGTTCCCTGTGCCTCGGGACACAGACAGTTGGATCCAGTTAATTGAAATAGAAGCTTTAAGGCAAAAGGATTTATCCAAACACCAAGAAAATAGCCAGAGGATGCTAACAGCATGCAGATAGAGGAGATGAGAGCTCTCTAAGACAATCACTCAAGTTGGGCAGCCCAGGTGCAGACAGCACTCACCCTAGCGCACCCCCTACCCTAACCCCTTCCTCAGCTCCTCCTGGCTCTCTCCTCCTTCCCAAGGTACCAGGACAGACCTGATTTGCTCTAACAAAAGCAGCCGCAGCCCCAGGGAGCCTTCTGGAGGAACACAGATGATTTCACCTCTTTACCCGAGAATGAGGAAAGCAGACTTCGGCCTTCCCCAGAGAGGATCCCAGAGCTTTATCTTGAGTTGCACGACCTCTAGGAACCTCTGCACCAGTGAGATAAAACCTTATGCCCAAGGGGAAACCTACTTATCTCCCAACAAAGCATCTCTGCAAATTACTTTTTTTTTAATGCTTCTCAGGGAAGGGTGTACACTCTTTTAAAAAACTAATAGCTGCAATAACAGTAATAATAATTCTCAAAAGCAGCCTGGCCAGGGCCTTGGGGAAGGAGGCCTGGGGGCTGCCGGGTGGGGTTGTGCTGAGACTGTGGGTGACTCATGAGCCTGGCAGGCAGGAGGGTCCCCAGAAACCCTGTCTGGTTGGAGAGATACAGCCACCACCTCTCTTCATCCAGAATAAACAAATGATTAACTGTCTCATTAGCAACTGTGCGGGAAGACACACAACTCACGTCCCGGCAGGTGGTGCAGCCAAGAGATTTATATTATTTAACAATAAAAGCAAAACAAATGTGGCCTTCCATCCAATGCCTGTGTGCATGGGTCCTCCTGCTTGAGCAGGGCAGTGGTACCCGGCCAGGACAGGAGGGAGCTGAAAGGAGGGAGCAGGTGCTGGCATTTCAAGATTGGGGTTAGGGTGGGAGTAGGGGTATTGGGGGTTGGAATGGAAGCAGGAAGAGAGGGAATGAGATGGCTCAGAAATGCAATACAATTTACTCCACAACCCAACCGTGTAGGGGCATTGACTTCCTGAGAAAGAGAATAAAACTTGAAATCAAGAGATTCCCATTCTAGCTCTGATCCTATCCCAGTATGTGACAAATTGGGCAAACTCTGCCTTGCTTTTCCCACCTGTAACATGGGAAGAAGTGTCTTTTTTAAAATTCTCACCTGAGTATATGTTTGTATAGGTTTTAGAGAGAAAGGGAGGGAGGGAGAGAGATAAAAACATTGATGTGAGAGTGAAACACTGATTGGTTTCCTCCTGTATGCACCCTGATAAGGGATCAAACCCACAACCTTTTGGTGTACGGGATGAGGGTCCAACCACGTGAGCCACACCAGTCAGGGTAAGAAGGTGCTTTTTAAAATTACTATGTGAATGCAGGTCATCATTATCACTGCCTTTTTATCATAGTGTTGCT
The DNA here is from genome assembly GCF_000412655.1 of Myotis brandtii. Classification (NCBI taxonomy): domain Eukaryota; kingdom Metazoa; phylum Chordata; class Mammalia; order Chiroptera; family Vespertilionidae; genus Myotis; species Myotis brandtii. The sequence continues at coordinate 3,674,354 of NW_005354673.1, forward strand.
GTTAAGGGATCACACTGAACTCAGACTTCCTGGGGTCAAATCCCAGTTCCACTACTTACTAGCTATGTGACCACAGTCAATTAACTTCTCTCTGTGGGCCAATTGCATTTACCTCTTAGATTCAGAAAGTGAATTCCTGAAGAACACTAGACAACACCTAGCTCAGAGGAGGAGGCACTCAAAGTGCTGAAGACGTTACCATGTTTATCCTTTTTCCTTACCAATGCCCACATTTTTAACTAACTAGGTTATACTTCCAAGAATTCCAGTTATGAATTCTTGCTCCCACCTCTAAGCACTTCTCTACTTTTCCTCCTATGCCCCCCAAAATAAGTACCCCAATGTTTTCTAAGATACAATCTCCCCTTCTCTCCTCTGATGTTTTGGTAGAAAAAAAAATCTCTTCTTTTTGCCACCTTCAGATCCTTCTCCAGGTCCCCTCTTCCTACAAATGTGATCAAGCCTTACTCATCCTACAAACAACCCTCTGACAACCATGTCTCACCCCCAAGCCAGCAGCCTCTCTCTCCTTTCCCTCTGAAGAAGAGTAACTGATCTTCCTTAATTTCATTCACGCACCGCCCCCTGCCCCCCGCCCCGCCCAGGCTCTCATTCCCCATCACTCTTCTGGTGGCAAAAGGCACCAAACACATCCAGTTTGTCAGGTCTGTCCCCGGACCTCTCTCCAGGCTTCAGCTTGAGCTTGTGATGGCATGTGGCATTGCCGACAACCCCCTGGCTAAACCCCTGCCTTCTCTTGCCCTCCTGAATGCTGCTCTACCCTTGTTCCCTCCCTTTTTTCAATGTTCCCTCTGCCTCTTTCACTAGTTCCTCATCCTGGCCCTTAAACCTTGTCCCCCAGAGGGTGGGCCTTGGTGCCCTTCTCTTTTAGCATATGCTACATGCTCCAAGGGCCCTCAGGATGCTCACACCTGAAGACAAGCAAAGGCTAAGGGCATGGGGCAGTACTGTTGGCTGACAAAGTATTTTCAAAGGCGTGGATTGGGCAGGTAGTAGACTGGCTGTAATAAATGAGGCTTAACTCCTGTTGTCTTACACCAGGCCACTTCAGACATTATGTCATCACCCACCTTGGTAGATATTTGAGCGGGTGACCAGGTTTCTGTGGGACAGTCTCACCAGCCACATGTCAGTGACTACTGGACCGGAAGCCCAGATTTAGAACATTTCCACCATTATAGAAAGTCCCAGTGGATAGCCCTGCTCCAGAGGCAGATTGCTGGAATACAATCATGACTCTGCCAGTTCTTTGGAGTGATGACTTGCCTCCCTATGCCTCAGTCGCCTCATCTGTAAAACAAGGATAAGAATAACACCCACCTCATATGGCTGCTTTGAGGAAAATGAGTTAATATGATTAATGTACTTAGAAAATAACTAATGCACCCTGGTCTACAGTCAGTAATATATAAGTGTGTGTATTTACTATGATGGGGTCATTAGTATCATTACTAATAGGATCATTTATACTTGGGCCACATGGCACAAAAAGCATTAACATTTAGACCTTTTCATCTTGCCCATACCCAAGATGCCCATCTCTTCTCCCCTTTACTAGTACTTCCCACTCACCTGATAAACTCCTACACTTCCCCCAGAGTCCAGTCAACCCATGAGTTTCTCTCCATAGCTTTCCCCAAAGGAAGCTCACTGTTGGCACAATCCATTGCTTCTCAACCTGCAAAGGTGGTGGCCATGCCTGCTGTTTCTCCACTCCATGAGCCTGAATTCCAACTTCTCCAGGTTCTTCCTCCTGTCATGTTCCTTTAAAATTCCTTCTAACATCCACTTTCTCCTTGGAAATGAGGACAGACCCCCATTGGGGAGATGGACTGTAGTATGTCAGCAGGTGGAGCCTTGCAAACCCTTTCATGATGGAATGTATCCAGAAAGAGAAGCAATTGGGATGTTGTGCCTCAGGCACCATGTCCATCACAGGCCCCTGGGCAGTGGCATTTGTGACCTTTGTTTGTGACATGTCACACTGCTGAAATGTCACTATGTTGTTCGTTGCTCAGCAATGAATTATTTCGGGTGAAGATGAAAATTTGTCCTTGAGTAATTTCTCAAATAGCTGAGCTGGAAGCCCAGGAGTTTGGGACCAGGAGGAGAATAGAAGGTGAGTAGGGTTTTTTTGTTTTCACAGAACATTTGCTGCTGTCGGTGCATCCTAGAGAAACAGTGGATTTTTTCAAAAAGAGAAACTTGCAGAACTTTGGAAAAGAGGGTTTGATGTGACCGAAGTGACTAAGCTGGAGGAATGTGAGCACCACTACTTACTAGATCTGTAACTTTGGCCACAGCCCTAAAGCCCTCCTGAGACTCAGTTTCCCCACATGTGAAATAGAAGGGGGATGAGAAATAACGTGCAACACTTCTCAACCAATAGCAGCTAGGACTACTGCTAAGTTCTATCAACACTTTCCTTCCAAGAGAATCATATAAAATGTGAAAAGAATCAGAAAAGTGGAGACCAAATAGAAATACATTCCTGTGATATTAAGACTGAGATTTACCAGACCACAAGTAAGCAAACATGGGTCTCCGAAGTAACTATAACTCAGCAAGATTTCACACATATCTATTTGCAAAGGCCATTTAATAACCTGCGGAGTTCTACAAAATCCCCTACAGAGTAATAAGTCAACTTTCCATAGAAGGGGGTTGTGGAGAGCCAGGAACTGTGGCAGGCTTTAGCCAGACACAAGTTCCTCTCTATTTCCGGACAACAAACAAACAGGCCCAGGTCGCTTACATTTGAGTGAAACTGTTAATCAAGCCTGTTTTCCTCTCTTCTCACCATTTGTCTTCTTCTTGGTCATAGCTGCTTTCAGAGGGTGGTGGTCTCTGCCTTTTCCTCACTCCTGTTCATTCACAGCCCATTAGCCAAGGCCTTCACTCTCTCCACTCCAAGGAAGCTGCTCTCACCATGGCCTCCAGTGGCTATCCTCCACCTCCACCACCAAGTGGTTCCTTGGTTCAGGACCTCAGTGACAAGCCAATTTCTAGGAATGAACCTTGCCCTTATCTAATCCCCATTCCCTGTGAGGGTAGGAAGAGTCTGTGGACAAGATACCACAGCCAGGATTATGGTACGTTAGATGGTGTTATGGCTTGAATTGGGTCCCCCCAAATTCATATGTGGAAGTCTTAACCCCCAGTATCCCAGAATGTGACTTTATTTGGGAAAAGATTGTTGCAGATGTAATTGGTTATGATAAGGTCTTTAGGGTGGGCCCAAATCCAATACAATTGGTGTCCTTATGAAGAGGGGGGATTTGTACACAAGAATGCATACAGAGACAATGTCGTGTGAACATGAAGATGGCATCTACAAGCTCCCTGCTTCCCTCTGGTCTTTTTACCTATCAGAAAGAAGAATGTCCTTCCCCATGCACATGTTCACAATTTTCAGCTCTCCCCACAACTGAGATTTTTCCTCTATTGGGGTCATAGCATCAGGAATGCATGTTCCACCCAATGCTGAAAAATTTGATACCTCTCAGAGGCACATCTTGGCAGCCAGCAACGGAATAGCCAGTGGCAAAGTTCCCTCAGAAATATGGAGCCAGTGCTACAGGCACACATGGAGGAGTGAGGAGCCAAGACATGTCAACAAAAGAAAACCCTAGGAGCAGCTTAGGAAGATGGGTCTGGCAAATTGTATATATACCAAGGAACAACCTGTGGATGAGCTGCTACAATTCCCATATGGAAATTCCACAGGATGAGTCAACCTGATTGGTGTTCTGCATGTGCCAACCTTAGGATGTAACTCCCAGAAATAAATGTCTTTTCTTTCATATTACTCCTTCCCCAAGTTCCAAACTCACCTCACCTAGAGTTCTCATGAGCACCTCAAACTCAACACATCCAGGATGAATGCATCATCTCTTCCTCCCACATAATGATACAATCACTCTCTCTGAACACCCAAGGTAGAATCCTGGCAGTGGAAAAGTTATAGCCTTGGGTTCAAATCCCAGCTCTGCCCCTTACTAGCTTATACTGACTGCTGAGCCTTAGTTTCTTCATCTGCACAGTAGGCATGATAATAACACTTATCTCAAAAAGATATTGTAAGAAAACATGTAAAGGAGCAAATCTTTGAAAAGCATATTGCTCAGTAATTACCTACAAAAAGGCAATGAGAGTTAAGGTTAAATATTGCTGCCATTATTATTAATAATAATAATATTTTCTAATGTATAAAATGAAGAAGTAGACCAAATAATCTATAAAGCCCATTTCAACTCTTAAGCATCCATGAGGTCTACACTTAAAATGTTCAGATGGTTCTCCCCTGCCTACCATATGAAAACAAACTTATCCCCATATACACCCTTTCCCTCTCCTTCAGCTTTACTCATGATGTTTCCTTGCCCACGTGATTGACACTTATTTTTGTCTAAAATTCCACCAGTGTTCCAGGACTCAACTGTCATAATTATCCAAGTGTCACATCATCCTAAATACATCAAATCAGAATTTATGGTGGATTTCAGCCACCTATTTTAAAATAAACTCTATTTAGTATAAGTTTACTAAAATTCTAAAAGCCTTTTAAAAATTAGAAAAGAAGGGAGTTGAACACAAAGGAGAATGAAGCAGATGCTAACAGCACTGGACCTACACTTCCCAGAACTCACCTTGGTGAACATGAACACTACATGCCCAGAAGGCACAACAACAAAATCAACTCTCCAAAGTTGCAATCCATCTCTACAAGGTCAGTTCCAAGTGAGCACCATCTTTGGCTGTCAGGTCAAGGTTGGTGGATTTGGATTTATTTATTTACTAGAGGGGGGCGGGGGGAGGGGGGTCCCCCAGCCCGGCCTGTGCCCTCTCGCAGTCTGGGACCCCTCAGGAGATAACGACCTGCTGGCTTAGGCCTGCTCCCAGGTGGCAGAGGGCAGGCCCAATCCCTAGGTGCAGCCCCTGGTCAGGCTCAGAGCAGGGCCGATTGGGGAGTTGGGGCGCCGCCCCGTCATGCACAGAGCAGGGCGGATCGGGAGGTTGCGATGCCACCCTCAGTCACGCTCAGGGTAGGGCCGATTGGGGGGTTGGGGCACCGCCCCCTGTCACACACAGAGCAGGGCCGATCAGGGGGTTGAGGAGCTCCCCCCTGTCACTCACAGAGTAGGGCC